>NC_085861.1:1076530-1149030 GCF_034702125.1 Engraulis encrasicolus | reverse complement strand
GTCCATTGTTTGGACATAACAACATGACAATATTTCAACACAGAAAGCCAAATCAACCCATCATTAGCTTCAGAAAGAATAAAATGAAGTTTTTAAGTGACCGGCTTACTCTCCTGATCTCAACATCATTGAGCCATTCAGGGGAAACCTCAAATGTGAGGTTCCCGCTAGACACCCAATCATTTTATAGGAAACAACCATTCTGCCAGGGAAAATGTGCTGTTTTGTCATCTGAGAACATTAAGAGCCTTATCCACAACTACCAAAAACAATTTAGAGCGGTCCCTGATGTTAAACAGGGCCATATTCAGCATCAGAAACTAGGGTATGTAAACTTTTGAACAGGGTCATTTGGGTAGTTTGGGTTGTGATCATGCTTTTGAAAGAGTAAACACAGACGATTGCTAATAAATATCTTAAGCCAGTCACTAGCAATGAGTGAAAAAAAGGTTTTGTGTAATCCTTCATATTTTGTGAGAAATTGCCAAGAAAGCGTATATTCTGCTGGGGTATGTAAACATATGAGCACCACTGTAGATAGATAGATAGATAGATAGATAGATAGATAGATAGATAGATAGATAGATAGATAGATAGATAGATAGAGATAGATAGAGAGAGAGAGAGAGAGAGAGAGAGAGAGAGAGAGAGAGAGAGAGAGAGAGAGAGAGAGAGAGAGAGAGAGAGAGAGGGAGAGAGGGAGAGAGAGAAGGAGCAAATGAGATATGTAAATATAGATGTAAGCTAGAAAGAGATGAGGGAGAAACACAGGTAAGATAAAGGGATAGAGAGAGATGAGGGAGAAAGAGAAGAGGGAGAGAGAGATGAGAGAGAGAGAAGATGGAGAGAGAGAGGGAAAGAGAGAGAGATATGAGGATGGATGGGTGTAATAGAACAAGTAGAGGAAGGAGAGACAGGGGGGGGGAAGAGAAAGCAGAGATGGAGGGATGAGGAGAGAGAGATAAATGAGATGGAGAAATAGACAGGAAGGGACACAACAATTAGAGAAATGGAGAGATGAAGAAAGGTATGATGGATGGATGGAACAGAAAAGCAGAGAGAGGAGAGGAGCACACACACACACACTCAAGATGAGTGTGAGATGTGTGTATGTGTATCAAAGTATACGTGTGTGTGCATGTGTATAGATGTGTGCAGGGGCGGAGTGGGGGGACTTTTCCTACCGGGAGAATTTTCCCCTTGGCGGCCCTTTAAAAAAAAACAAAAAAACAAAGCGAACAACATGGTTTCCTAACCAAAAACACAAAAACCACGAAATCTGCAGTCGTACTACATGTGGACATTAGTGTTGTCAAAATATCAACCTGAAGTGGAGGATTGTAGCCTAGCCTACACCTTGATGAAATGCACAGCCAGTGGTGTAGTCTAGTCCCTACGTAAAACGCAGGTAGGCCTATACGCAGCCATTTCAAAATTTCAGGGAGTACAGTATACCCACTCAAAATTGATTGATCCATTATTTAGAATGGCACAAATATATACAGTATACCCACATCAAAAAATGCTCAAATATACAGTATACCCACTTCAAAAAGTAGACTACACCACTGCAGCCATCATCACAGTCCAAAGCAATAGAACTAGTTGCAGGTTAGGATACATCATGCTACTGTTCCATGCAAATGTGCACTCCACTGTCATTTTGACAGTTTGTAGGCCTATTGAATTATCGTTTAAGGAAGACAGGATGAGCACGGGCACAAAGTTTTGAGTGTGGGGATTTTTAGAGGAGTAGGCTATAGCTTACAAAAAGTCTGTTTACATTGTGCATTAAACCCACCATACAGCAAATAAGCCAACCCTAGCTACTTCAAAGTAGGGCTTTGACTTGTGCCCAAAAATCATAGTCGAAGTTCGTTTCTAAATGAAAAACGATATTCGAATATATTCGAATATTTATCCATATTTTTTACCATTAAAATTGCCACAGTTAGACCTGATATCAAGCTGAAGTTGTTCTTTCCCCCAGTCAGTGACTAGAAAAGGCTATTCCAACCAGAGATGTAGCCTAATGGCCCATTAACAACATGCATTCAAACAGCCATTATTGTTTAGCGATCGTTCAGCACTTATTAAGAAGACGGTACTTAGAGTTGTGAATACATATTAAAACATGGCAAAGCTAGCAGCCATGTCAAACTTGTAGCCCAAGTTAAAATTTGAATTGGATCATATGGGAATCATGAGAGTTGAGCACACAGCACCAATATCAACACATATTTATTTATATTCTATCACTAATGACGGAAATTTGTGTAATGTGCTTGTAGGTCTAGGTAAGATGACTGCTCTTGTTTCAAAACGAACATTACACAAACTAGCAGTGCGCTAAAAACATGCTAAAAGCATGGTAACAAAACCATCCCCTGGAGTCTGACTCGTGTCTTTTAAGCCATTGATGTGCGCAGCTATTCTGGACTTTACGGTCCCATTCACTTCAATTCATTTTTTGGCGTTTTACATATTTCGGACCGTGCGGACGCCGCTGTACTCGTGCGAGGAAAACAACAATTGTCTCGGGTGCTAAACATGGTCATGGAACGGCTTGCTTAACCAGAATGGTGTGTGTTGTGTCATTTCGAAGATAATTAAAGAAAATCTTATTACAATGGGATTTCTCATAGGCATGGTTTTGCATGTCTCTTATCTCTTTTCATGTTGACTGAGCTATCACCGTTACAAGTTTACTAGGTGCACAGCGCACATATGTATGCATACAAAAAGGAAGAATACATTTCACAGTGTAATTCTGCAAATAATTCACTTCAAAGTTAAGTGTTATTACATAGGCACCATGGTCATCAATATGTGTGTAAGAACAAGTGAAAAAACAAATCGGTCAGTTTGTCAAAGAGGAGACGGTAGATATGCACCATATTACACAGTATTCATCGAAATATGCTCATGAGTTATATGCTGAAGAAATACTGTACGCACAAATATCTATTTACTGAATTAGACTAATCATGGCCTATCAGAAGTGAGGTAACATACACGAGTGTGAAAATTGTCCTTTGATGGGCCTTGAACCCACAACCTGTGGAATGGTAGGCATGACTCCATCCACTAAGCTACCACAGTTTCAGTAAAATTTGTTTGACCAGAAAACTTCTTGTTGTGCACATTATCACAGCACTAAAAAAATCATATAGGCCTACAATCATTTCTTCATCATACTTCAGACAATGAGGTAATGGTGCAGGGAAAATATATTTTATATGATTTATTGTGTTAAAATGCACGACGACATATCTTTCTGGTCTTAACATTTCTTATGAAACTGTGGTAGCTTAGTGGATGAAGTCATGCTGTCCATACCATAAGTTGTGGGTTCAAGGCCACTCAGCATTCAACTTTTACTCACGTGTATGTAACCTCACTCCTGATATAGGCCTACATTATAAGGCTTATTGGGAAAATAAATATTTGTGCCTTCAGTATGTCTTCAGCATATCTTTCAGGAGCACAAAGCGACACATACTGTGTATTATGCTACATATCATCCACAGTGTCTGCTTTGAGAAATTAATCATTCTCAATTTGCACTACTTATTACATATGTGGTATGATCTGTTAACTTCAGAGTTACTTATTTTCAGAATTACAGAAAGTTCTGATCATTCTGCACATTGTAAGATGAAATGGTGATGACGCAGTGAACATGCTAAGAGATAAACCTGTCCAATCATGCAAATGACATCCCACTATAATAAGATTTTATTCAATTTTCTTCAAAACAACACAACACATTGCAGAAATTCTTGTAGCCATCATATGTAGGTCTATAGGATGTAATGGAAGCATTTACACATTGTCAGCAGCGCAAGCACCCTTTTCTCACAGACCCTTGATGTGCCCTACAGACAGACTTGAAGTACTTTGTACATGGGCCCATCTAAAACATGCAGTACAATGTTAAGATTTTGTTTGTTAATTCTTAACCTACAAACATGGAAAAGACAGAGGAGATGGAAGACGTTGGAAACGTCTTGAATGTAGCAATCCCATTACAATAGAAACAACATGAATTGTTTTCCAATTAATGACTAAGTGGTAGCCTAGCGGCCTACAATGCAACCTTTGTGATATACAGTGCTTAATTTGTCACGCGAGAGGTGCCGGAGCGCAGAGGATGGGTGGCTCCCCCACGAGGGGGGGTATATGATGCCTTTCCCTGAGGTTCCATCCAAGGTTCCGGAGCTCTCGTCTGAGGTTCCGGAGCTAGCTCCCCCTTGCTCCCCCTCAAATTAAGCACTGGTTATATAGCCTAATAGTGGGTTAAATTGAATCCGAATGTCTCAGCGTGCCCGACAATATCGCCCCCTGTGGCCACATTAGCTAATGAAGATGTTTGCTTGAGTGATATGTGGCATGTGCATTATTGAGGAAAGAGACGTAGGCTATGTGCCATCCGTATTTTCCCTTCATATCATTCAGAAGCATGGCGTGATGCATACTTTGCAGGCCTACTATGGTGCGCATATCTACCATCCTCTTTGACAAACTGACCAATTTGTTTTTTCACTTGTTCTTACACACATATTGATGACCATGGTGCCTATGTAATAACACTTAACTTTGAAGTGAATTATTTGCAGAATTACACTGTGAAATGTATTCTTCCTTTTTGTATGCATACATATGTGCGCTGTGCACCTTGTAAACTTGTAACGGTGATAGCTCAGTCAACATGAAAAGAGATAAGAGACATGCAAAACCATGCCTATGAGAAATCCCATTGTAATAAGATTTTCTTTAATTATCTTCGAAATGACACAACACACACCATTCTGGTTAAGCAAGCCGTTCCATGACCATGTTTAGCACCCGAGACAATTGTTGTTTTCCTCGCACGAGTACAGCGGCGTCCGCACGGTCCGAAATATGTAAAACGCCAAAAAAATGAATTGACGTGAATGGGACCGTAAAGTCCAGAATAGCTGCGCACATCAATGGCTTAAAAGACACGAGTTGGAGTCTGCCTGATCTGACACCCAGACCAACGAAGCTAATTTGGTCAAAATCCAAAAAACAAGAAGTTATTATCTTACTCTTGGCGTAATCAAAGGTACTTGTGGGTTGAATCACATAGTTCCAGAAACTCGTCAACAACTCCAGAAAGTAATGTGATGATGCTTTGTTTATATAGCCATTCACTTGAATGGAACTCTGCAGCGCTCATCTGCTTATTATGCGGACACTGGGGGAGACTGCCTGCCGCAAGTGTCCTGCTACGGAACACAGAGAGATGAGCCACGCACGCGACTCTCCTCAACACAGCTGTAGTGATTAACCAGCCATGGAAAAAAATAAATAGAGACTGTGATTTGCGATGTTTACAAGGAAATAATTTTAATCAATACCAATGAAATACCCAAAAAATCAATACCCATGTCAGATTCGAATATTAATGGCCAATTAATATTCGTTCGAATGTCTCGAATTTTCTTAACATTCGACTTATATTCGAATATCGAATATCGAAGTCAAAGGCTTACATCAAAGCACAACCATAAGTCAACAAAATGTATTAAATGGTGTAGGCCTACCTTTAAACGCTGTCTTCGTTGCAGCAAATGTCTTTGTTTCTTGCAATCACTCCACTTTAATCCACAGTTTAGTCTACACCCAGCACTGGTCACATCAGAATCTTGTGTGGTAATTATTTTGTTCCATTTCTTCAGACATTACATAGGCTACATCCTAAATGTGCCACATATAAATATATGTATGATAATAATATTATTTCGAGTATAAGGAGATATACCGGACCAGTAGTTCTAACAAATCAATGCCATCAAAACAAAACTGCGTCTGTTAGCTGCAGTTCTCTTCCTTACCACTTGGTGGAGTCTGTTCGTAACCCAAGTCAATAACCACAGAGCAAGTGAATCTGGGCTGGCAGACTGTAAACTGTAACAGTCATGTGGAAATCGGAAAATAAATCATAACTTATTAATATTTCCATCCTTTGGTAACCAATCTAAATAGCACAGGTTCTTCAAATACTGAAAACGAAACTGTGTCACTAAGATCTAGTAAACTTCCGCGATCTACGGTGTATGGAAATTATCAGTAGAGAAGGGGTGTGGCCAATTTACTGTTTGACACCGTCATTGAGGTATTGCCGTCTGGTACACCGTATAAGTACCGGTTAGTCAAAGCATTTCAAATATGGTACTGCAAATATGGAAAGTAGGAAATCAGCGCTTGTCAAGACATTCAGGAGATTTCAGGGCTGGTTGAAAATGCAAATTAGTCGCATTATTACATTTCACGGCCGCGGCCCACTGGGACAAGTCCCCGATCTCCCGATGGCCACTCCGCGCCTGTATGTGTTCATGGGCAGGTAGTGTGTGTGTGTTCCTTGGCAGGTAGTGTGTGTGAGTGTGTGTGTGCCCAATGCAATGCTGCTTACCTCAGTGTTTCCAGTCTGCAGTGTTGGTGTTGAAGTCCAGAACATAAGAGTTCCACTCCAGAGTCACGCAGATCATTGTACCACAGCTGCAGCTCTGTGAGACGTGATGAGGGAGATGACAGGACAGAGACCAGATGGAGACAACTCTTATCTGTCAGCTTACACTCATGCAGCCTGGAACACACACACACACACACACACACACACACACACACACACACACACACACACACACACACACACACACACACACACACACACACACACACACACACACACACACAGAAAGAAGGAGCAAAAGAGATATGTTAATATATATGTAAAATAGAGAGGGATGAGGGAGAAACACAGGTAAGATAAAGGGAGAGAGAGAGATGAGGGAGAGAGAGAAGATGGAGAGAGATGATGGAGAGGGTGATGGATGGAGGATGGATGGATGTAATAGAACAAGTAGAGGAAGGAGAGAGAGGGGGAGGGGAAGAGAGAGCAGAGATGGAGGGATGAGGAGAGAAAGATAAATGAGATGGAGAAATAGAAAGGAGGAGACACAACAATTATGGAGGGATGGAGAGAGGGATGATGGATGGATGGAACAGAACAAGCACAGAGAGGAGAGGAGCATACACACACACACACACACACACACACACACACACACACACACACACACACACATACACACAAACATACACACACACACACACACACACACACACACACACACACACACACACACACACACACACACACACACACGCGCACACACACAATGACAAACACCTGTCAATGAACACACACATACACACACACACATACACACACACACTCAAGATGAGTGTGAGATGTGTGTAGTGTGTCAAAGTATATGTGTGTGTGTGTATGTGTATGTGTTCATGGGCGGGTAGTGTGTGTATGTGTGTGTTCATTGGCAGGTACTGTGTGTGAGTGTGTGTGTGCCCAATGAAATGCTGCTTACCACAGTATTTCCAGTCTGCAGTGTTGATGTTGAAGTCCAGAACATAAGAGTTCCACTCCAGAGTCACCCAGCAGAAAATTGTAACTCAGGTGCAGCTCTGTGAGACGTGATGAGGGAGATGACAGGACAGAGAGCAGATGGCGACAACTCTTATCTGTCAGCTTACAGTTAGCCAGCCTGGAACACACACACACACACACACACACACACACACACACACACACACACACACACACACACACACGCACACGCACAAACACACACACACACACACACAAGTTAATATAGATGTAAGATAGAAAGGGATGCAGAAACAGAGGTAAGATGAAGGGAGAGAGAGAAGATGGAGGGAGAGATGAGGGAGAGGGAGAAGATTGAGAGAGATGAGGGAGAGGGTGATGGATGGAGGATGGATGGATGTAATAGAACAAGTAGAGGAAGGAGAGAGAGGGGGAGGGGAAGAGAGAGCAGAGATGGAGGGATGAGGAGAGAGAGATAAATGAGATGGAGAAATAGACAGGAAGAGACACAACAATTAGAGAGATGGAGGGATGGAGAGAGGGATGATGGATGGATGGAACAGAACAAGCACAGAGAGGAAACACACACACACGGACACACACGAACACACACACACACACATACACAATGACAAAAACCTGTCAATGAACACACACATACACACGCACATACACACACACACTCAAGATGAGTGTGAGATGTGTGTATGTGTGTCAAAGTATACATGTGTGCGTATGTGTTCATGGGCAGGTAGTGTGTGTGTGTGTGTGTGTGTGTGTGTGTGTGTGTGTGTGTGTGTGTGTGTGTGTGTGTGTGTTCATTGGCAGGTAGTGTGTGAGTGTGTGTGTGCCCAATTAAGTGCTGCTTACCACAGTGTTTCCAGTCTGCAGTGTTGATGTTGAAGTCCAGAACATAAGAGTTCCACTCCAGAGTCACCCAGATCATTGCCACTCAGGTACAGCCATGTGAGACGTGATGAGGGAGATGACAGGACAGAGACCAGATGCAGACAACTCTTATCTGTCAGGTTACAGCGACCCAGCCTGGAACACACACACACACACACACACACACACACACACACACACACACACACACACACACACACACACACACACACACACACATACACACACACACACACACACACACACACACACACACACACAGAAAGAAGGAGCCAAAGATATATGTAAATATAGATGTAAGATAAAAAGAGATGAGGGAGAATCACAGGTAAGATAAAGGGAGAGAGAGAGATGAGGGAGAGAGATGAGGAAGAGAGAAAGAAGATGGAGGGAGAGAGAAGATGGAGAGAGAGATATGAGGATGGATGGATGCAATAGAACAAGTAGAGGAAAGAGAGAGAGGAGGAGAGAGGAGAGATGGAGAGATGGAGAGAGAGAGAGAAATGAGATGGAGAAATAGACAGGAAGAGACACAACAATGAGAGAGATGGAGGGATGGGGAGAGGGATGATGGGTGGATAGAACAGAACAAACACAAAAAGGAAACGCATACACACACACACACACACACAAACACACGCACACGTACATGCACACGCACACGCACACACACACACACAATGACAACAACCTGTCAATGAACACACACATACACACGCACACTTAAGATGAGTGTGAGATGTGTGTATGTGTGTCAAAGTATACGTGTGTGTGTATGTGTGTTCATGGGCAGGTAGTGTGTGTGTGTGTGTGTTCATTGGCAGGTAGTGTGTGAGGGTGTGTGTGCCCAATGAAATGCTGCTTACACCAGTTTCTCCAGTCTGCAGTGTTGATGTTGAAGTCCAGAACATAAGAATTCCACTCCAGAGTCATGCAGATCATTGTACTGCAGGTGCAGCTCTGTGAGACGTGATGAGGGAGATGACAGGACAGAGACCAGAAGGAGACAACTCTTATCTGTCAGCTTACAGTAACCCAGCCTGGAACACACACACACACACACACACACACACACACACACACACACACACACACACACACACACACACACACACACACACACACACACACACACACGAGAGTATGAGATCACATACACACACCTGATATTAATCCTTAAGGGAAAGAAACAAGTAGAGCATAGATAGATAGAGGGGAAGAGACAGCAGAGATGGAGGGATGAGGAGAGAGAGATAAATGAGATGGAGAAATAGACAGGAAGAGACACAACAATTAGAGAGATGGAGGGATGGAGAGAGGGATGATGGATGGATGGAACAGAACAAGCACAGAGAGGAGAGGAGCACACACACACACACACACACACACACACACACACACACACACACACACACACACACACACACACACACACACACACACACACACACACACACACACACACAATGACAAAAACCTGTCAATGAACACACACATACACACAAAGTATACGTGTGTCAAAGTATACGTGTGTGTGTATGTGTATGTGTATGTGTTCATGGGCAGGTAGTGTGTGTGTGTGTGTGTGTGTGTGTGTGTGTGTGTGCAGGGGCGGAGTGGCCCACCTTTTCCCACCGGGAGAATTTTCCCCTTGGCGGCCCTCTTTAAAAAAAACAAAAACAAAAAACAAAGCGAACAACATGGTTTCCTAACCAAAAAGACAAAAGCCACGAAATCTGCAGTCGTACTACATGTGGACATTAGTGTTGTCAAAATATCAACCTGAAGTGGAGAATTGTAGCCTACACCTTGATGAAATGCATAGCCAGCAGTGTAGTCTACGTAAAACGCAGGTATACGCACCCATTTCAAAATTTCAGGGATTACAGTATACCCACTTAAAATTGATTGATCCATTATTTACAATAGCACAAATATATACAGTAGCCTATACACACATCAAAAAATGTTCAAATATACAGTATACCCACTTCAAAAAGTAGACTACACCACTGGAGCCATCATCACAGTCCAAAGCATTCATAGGCCTACTAGGTTAGGCTACATCATGCTACTGTTCCATGCAAATGTGCACTCCACTGTCATTTTGACAGTTTGAAATTGAAATATTGTTTAAGGAAGACAGGATGAGCATGGGCACAAAGTTTTGAGTGTGGGGATTTTTTAGAAGAGTAGGTTTACAAAATATAGGCTAGTATAGTAGCCAGCTTACAAAAAGTCTGTCTACATTGTGCAATAAACCCACCATGCAGCAAATAAGCCAAACCTAATAGCTACTTCAAACCACAACCATAAGTCAACAAAATGTATAACCAAACGGTGTAGGCCTACCTTAAAACGCTGTCTTCGTCGCAGTAAATGTCTTTGTTTCTTGCTATCACTCTACTTTAATCCACAGCTTAGGCTACACACCCAGCACTGGTCACATCAGAATCTTGTGTGGTAATTATTTTGTTCCATTTCTTCAGACATAGGCTACATCCTAAATATACCACATATAAATATATGTATGATAATAATATTATTTCGACTATAAGGAGATATACTGACGGTCTAAAAAATCAAAACAAAACCCATTGCTTCTGTTAGGCGCAGTTCTCTTCCTTACCACTTGGTGGAGTCTGTTCGTAACCCAAGTCAATAACCACAGAGCAAGTGAATGGACTGGAAAGACTGTAAACTGTAACAGTCGTGTGGAAATCGGAAAATAAATCATAATTTATTAATATTTCCATCCTTTGGTAACCAATATACATATCACAGGTTCTTCAAATACTGAAAACAAAACTGTGTTACTAAGATCTTGTAAACTTCCGCGATCTACGGTGTATGAAAATTATCAGTAGAGAAGGGGTGTGGCCAATTTACTGTTTGACACCGTCAGTGAGGTATTGCCGTCTGGTATGCGGTATAAATACTGGCTAGTCAGCTAAATTCAAATACAGGGAAGTGGAAAGTGGGAAGTCAGTGCTAATAAGTACAATGTCAAAGCGTAAGGGCCGGTTAGGAACGCAGTGCGGCCGCATTATTACATTTCACGGCCGCGGCCCACCGGGACAAGTCCCCGATCTCCCGACGGCCACTCCGCGCCTGTGTGTGTGTGTGTGTTACCCGGGCGGTTCAGCAGGAAGTGTGTGTGTGTGTGTGTGTGTGTGTGTGTGTGTCAAGTGAAAGACCATTGGGAAACTCCAACTCCCATTGTAATTGTGACACAGCACTCCACAGCACACAAGCGAACACTGCACACAACAAAATTGTATATATGCCTCATCCGTGCAAGGGGGGAGCCCCCAATGATGCCCCAAGGGGTACCTCATGGAGGAGGATGGAGGAGAGCACTGGTTGATTACTTTCCCTAACCAACCTGGCGGGTCGGGAGTCAAACCGGCAACCTTTGGGCTACAAGTCTGACGACCTAACCACTTACCCATGACTGCCCAACAGCATGTCTCTGTGCGTGTGTGTTTATTGGCAGGTAGTTTGTGTGTCCTCGACCTCCCTTCAGCATCTCCGCGACTCGAGTTTGGGAACAGCTGACACTGTTGCACATTTGCACTCACACACACACATTACAGTCCCTGGAGCAATGTGGGGTTAGGTGCCTTGCTCAAGGCCACTTCAGCCATGAATGGAGATGTAGGGAGAGGTCAGGGGGGATTCGAACCAGCAATCCGCTAGGCCACGGCAGCCGCCGCCACCCCCCCCCAACCACACACACACACATACACACACAGAAAGAAAGAAAGAAAGAAGAAAGAAGAAAGAAGAAAGAAGAAAAGGCAAGAGAGAAAGAAAGAAAGAAAGAAAGAATGAAAGAAAGAAAGAAGTGAAATCACTACAGGAAGGAGAGACAGAGAGAGCGCAGATGAGGAGTCATGAAGTGTAGAGACACAGAAACAACATGCAGATAGATAGATAGATAGATAGATAGATAGATAGATAGATAGATAGAGAGAGAGAGAGAGAGAGAGCGAGAGAGAGAGAGAGAGAGAGAGAGAGAGAGAGAGAGAGAGAGAAAGAGAGAGCACAGATGAGAAGTCATGAAGTGTAGAGAGACCCTGATAGATAGATAGATAGATAGATAGATAGATAGATAGATAGATAGATAGATAGATAGATAGATAGATAGATAGATAGATAGATAGATAGATAGATAGATAGATAGATAGATAGATAGATAGATAGATAGGGAGTGAGAGAGGGATGTACAGATAGATGCAAGATAGAGAGGTGGAAAAGAGGAAACACAGGCAGGGAAGAGAGAGCTATACAGAGAGAGAGGGGTGACGGATGTGATTGTGTGTGAGACACACACACACATACACACACACACACAAACACACACACACACCAGTGGCGGCTGGTAGTCTGTCAAACAGGGGAGGCTGTTCAATTACAATATCTCCAGAACGCAAAAAAAAAAAAAAATGGGGGGGAGGGGGCAGTTTTGACATACATCTTACATTGGTCCTGAGCCACATATGGCCTCACACACTAAAGGACTCTTGTTGAAACAAATTTGTTAATCATTAATCATTATCCCCCTTGTAGCCTATTCATAGGGAAATGTTTTTTTTAAATTATTATTATTATCATTAGGCCTACCTCCGCCACATAATGATGTGATTGAGTTTGCCTTCGTTGTCTTTGTTCATTACTGGGTGCACGGCTTAACTTACCACTAGAGGTCGCAAAATCTTTAATTATTTACCAGACATTGCCAACACAGTAGGAAACAAGGACTCGCCACTCACGCAAAGTCTGTTCCCATAAGTCCCATTACTCAGCGGCCATCTTGGCTACGCCTCAAACTGACTATTTGAGATTAGTCAGTGATGGGGTATATAAGAATGAATGGGGGAAATAATTTTGTGTGACAGTGGGACAACACAGCGATACACAACTCATATGGTTGGAATCACAATGAAAAACTGGTTTTAAAGGCAGTCTTAGAATGTCCGAAACATGAAAGAAACACTTAAAAACAGCGTTTTTCTTTATGCTATTTTTGATCTGCGCATGCGCAACATTCCACGACAACGTTCTGTTTTGCGGTAGGTGAGAGCAAGTTGCGTTACGTGGACTTCACCTCTTCCGGCCGGCTGTCTAACGGGCATCCATTCTCCGGTCATCGTACAGAAAAGACACTGGATTTATTTTCTGATAGCCAAAGCTAGCCTAAAGGGCTGTACACACACGTCACTGCTATTTACTCGCTACTTGCTCACTCGCCTACTTGCCACTCGCTCTGGGTGATTTTGTTTACTGGTTGTCATGGTTCCCGCTGTCCGCGCCAATAACGTTCGTACGAAACAAAATGTAGGCCTACGCTGTTTATCGTTGATCGTGTGCTGTGCACAACCATGCATATGAGCCTTTGATGGTGTACACTGTATGTATTTTCCTCAACACTTTTAACCAAAGTGTGATGGCATGCAGAAGTTGGGTGGTCAGAACACCACAGGGGCAACGTCACCTGTCAATAATCTGTATTCTGCATTCCAATTGGTTACTCGCTTAACTCGCGTCGCTCGAAGATAAAATAAGTTTATCTCGGAACCCGCCCACATCGCATCGCTTGTACTCTCCTCGCCTACTCGCCAGCGAGACTCGCTGGAACACGTAGACATTCTATTGACTTCATCCACTGAGCGAGTAACTAGCAGCGACGTGTGTGTACGGCCCTCAAGCACAATGGTCGTCTCTGCTCATCAGTTAAAATAAAATAGGCTATTGAATAAATTAATGATGTAGCCTGCCTCAAAATTGGTGTTTTAAACTGTGATATCATTGTTGCCTAAACTGATAATAGCTATGACAAACGGTGAAAAATATAAGAAAAAAAGCTAAACTGATCAAAGTTGAATGTCTTGCAGACTTGCTCCCGTTTTGCTTTTTCTTACTTATTACGTTATCAACCATAAGAAAAACCACAACGGGTGTGCACATGTCTATGCACGGCCGTTTTTGTTTCCATGATTATAGTCCCTTTGTCCTGCACAGCGTTTTGGATGCGCGCAGAAAGGTGATTAATGGTCGATTTGCGCTCTCTGCCCAATTCACAATGAGGTTTCCACGGACGGCAAACAAACCACATGGCCGTTTAGGTACGAGCAGTCGTAAAGGTTTACGTTTGCACTTGCGTCGAGGCGGCAAGATGATTGGATAAGTGATAGCGCAGCTCAGCAAGCAATTGACTCTCGTTACCGGACAGGTGGGAGTGACGCCGGCAAACGCCATATTCGCGTAGCCAAATGCTCTCGTTCATTCCTATGGAAGGTTTCATGAGTGATTCGTCTCGTATAAGACCGTCTCTGACTTGGCAGTTAACCAGTTGATAAGACACCACGAAAGCTCAAAAGAAACGGTTGTTCTTCCCTACCTTTTTCACCAAGTCAATATTAGGCAGTGCTCTGCTCTGCTCCTTGATATTCATTTTCTCCTCATAAGGACGACTGGAATTCGCCAGAATTTAATCCACAATGTTTGGCATTTTGCATAGCTCTCAGCTTTCTTGCAAGATAGCCCTAACGAAAAGTAGGCAACCTCAACTTTTGAATTGGGAGATTAAAAAGGATAAGGATGTGCCACTATTAAGACTTTATTCTCAACTCTATAGGTTTACAAGAATATGTAGGCTACACAAAACTGGAGTACACCGCAATGAATAGCTTCCTCACTGGTTACCACGACGAAACTTCTCAGTCAAATTAATAACATATCCGCATTTCAACTACTGTAGCCTACTGACACAAGTCGGAGCTTCAGTCTCCGGTCCCTCCCCCCTCTCTCTCTTCTCCATTCACTCCCAGTGAGGCTCAGTCTCAAAATAAAAAAAAATCACAGCAATAGCCAATGACCGTTTAGCATTTTGCCATTGAAAAAGCGTATAATCCCACATGCCATTGAAGTCCATTGAGACTCGACTCGCTTGCGTTGTCATGAGCGAGCCTCGGGATCTTATTACAGATTGGTTTCGTCTCTAAGTTGAGCACATGCATTTTCTATGGAGCAGGGTCTGAAATAGCAATGTTATTAAGTCGTGTAAAGCATTAGTTTGCTACTATTCTCCGTGATTTTGGACAGGAGGCGGCGCCTCCCTTGTACTCAAAGAGGAATTGCCTCTGACACACACCAACATGCACACAATGAACACACACACACACATGCGCACACAGAAGATCACGTGTGTGTGTGTGTGTGTGTGTGTGTGTGTGTGTGTGTGTGTGTGTGTGTGTGTGTGTGTGTGTGTGTGTGTGTGTGTGTGTGTGTGTGTCAAGGCATACACGTGTGTGTGTGACTGTGTGTTCATCAGCAGGTTTTTGTCATAGTGTATCTGTGTACTTGTGTGTGTGTGTGTCTGTGTACTTTTCGTGTGTGTGCTTGTGTGTGTGTGTGTGTGTGTGTGTGTGTGTGTGTGTGTGTGTGGCGCGTGAGTGAGTGAGTGAGTGAGTGAGTAAGTGAGTGTGTGTGTGTGTGTGTGTGTGTGTGTGTGTGTGTGTGTGTGCGCGCGCAAACATACTGAAATCACACAGTGTGCTTGACTCTCACGCTCACAGTTGGAACATGTGCAATCATTCACACACACAGACACACACAATCATTCACACCCACTCAAGCAAATTTCAGACTGATGGAAATGGCCTTAGTTGTTGGTTTGGTTGGGGAAAGCTTGAACTATTGGAGGGAAAGTTAGTACAGTGTTGGCTGCCACTGACACCATGAGTTTGTTTGTTAAGTGAGACATCACGTTTCACTCAGCAGTTAAAACAAACATCTACAGCATCATTCCATTACACAACGCACCAGAGTTTCCCTGCCAGTTCACTCAGCACAAACATTCAGTCATTCCACTCATCATTCCTCCACACACCAGCTCCACCATTCTCTCAAACGCTGGGGGAGAGAACATTTTCACACATTACCAAATGTCAATCAAACGGTGATATCATACATGGTCTAGTTTGTTATTTTCGCCATACAGTGTATGTTTGTTTATTTTGACTCTTGGTAATGGTAGTATGACATGCTATTGGTGGGGGTGTAATGTGTATGTATTTGTATGTTGTTTTGGCCAATTATATTACTATGAATATAATTTGGGGCAATGTGATTGGATGTTGGGGTAGGAGAACCAATGTCAAGGGGATTTGATTGGTGCAATTCAGTAAAAGTGGGTTTTGCTGTTTAAGATGCCTTCAGTCTGTGTGTGAGAGAAGGGGAAGCTTGGTGTGAGGCTATCTGAAAATGTTAGTGCAACTATGCTTTTGTGTGTTAATTTATTTGCTGGGCTTAGTTAGCTATACTGGAGCTAAGAGCTATTAGCATTTTTGTTATCACTCATTCAACATTATTTTTATTATTTTTTTGTTGTTGAATTTCTGTCTTTTCTGTCTATTCTCATGAATATGTATATACTGCACTTTTGTAAATAAACCGTAACCTCCAATCTCCACAGTTGCCAAACCCCCAGGGGGTGACTGTTCACTACCCCCCCACACACACACATACACAAACACAGACAGACAGACAGATGTGCGCGCGAACACACGCACGCACGCACGCACGCACAAACACACACACACACACACACACACACACACACACACACACACACACACACACACACACACACACACACACACACACACACACACACACACACACACACACACACACAGTACCAGTATTTTACAGTCGGGCAGTAATACAGTGTGCTACTTACTTTGCCTCAGTGGATGTTGTGACCACTGGCACCAGCTTCTGAAGAACATCATCAGGGCTGAGGAGTTCAGTCTGATCCATCTCTGGTGTTTTTATGTATTTCTGCAGGTCAAACCCATCCAGCTGCTCTTCTGGCATTGTGAGATAAAATCTCACAGTCTCCAACTCTCCTGGTAAGAGCATCTCTACAGACAGCTTTCCTCCCTTCATGTCAATGTGCTCCACTACAGTATGCTGATTCAGCTCATTTAGGCAGTAGAACATGTTGATCCTTCTGTCTGAACGCCTCTGACCTCTGATGTTCTCTTTGACACACTGGACTGTCTGCACTGAGATCTGCAATTGGCTACTGGTCTTTGGCAGTAGGCGATTTAGGAGTTTCTGATTGGATTCCAGTGAGAGGCCCAGAAGGAAGCGGAGGAAAAGGTCCAGGTGTCCATTCTTGCTTTGCAAGGCCAGATCCACTGCAGTCTTGTGCAGGTCATGAAATGTTTCAACTCTGAACAGAGCACAGAGCTGAGAGGTTTGCTGTTGTTCAGGCATGTTTCTGTCTCTGTTGCTGAAGAACAGAAACACATATAAAGCTGCCAGGAATTCCTGGATGCTCAGATGAAGAAAGCAGAACACCTTCTCCGGGTACAGTCCAGACTCCTCCCTGAAGATCTGGGTGCAGACTCCTGAATAATCTGAGGCCTCTTTGGCATTCATGCCACACTCTCTCAGGTCCTCTTCATAGAAGATCAGATTTCCCTTCTCCAGTTGCTGAAAAGCTAGCCGTCCTAGGGACAGAATGGTCATCTGGTCCCAGTCAGTGTACTTCTTACTTGTATGGTCAGGAAGTGTATGTACATTTGGGTCAAGGAAGCTGGATTCTCATCACTCTTTCCTTTGGTCAGGATAGAAACCAAGACAGTGGATGCCATCCAACAGAAGACTGGAATGTGGCACATGATGTAGAGGCTCCTGGATCTCTTCAGGTGTGTGATGATTCTGCTGGCCATTTCCTGATCATTGATGTTTTTCAGGAAATACTCCTCCTTCTGTGGGTCAGTGAAACCCTGCACTTCTGTTACCTGGTCCACACATTCAAAAGGGATCTGACTGGCTGCTACTGGTCGGGAGGTGATCCAAATTTGAGCAGAGGGGAGCAGATTTCCTTTGATGAGGTTTGTGAGAAGGATGTCCACTGTGGCACATTCTGATACATTGCGGATGTCTTCATTACTCTCGAAATTCAGAGGAAGCCTGCTTTCATCAAGACCATCAAAGATGAAGGCGATTTTGTATATATCAATGGAGAAGATGAGGTCACATTTTACACTGAAAAAGTGATGAATGAATTCCACAAGAGTGTACATCTTTTCTTTGATCCGATTTATCTCCCGAAAAGGCACAGGAAACAGGAAGTGAATGTCCTGATTGGCTCTTCCTTCAGCCCATTCCAGAATGAACTTCTGCACAGAGATTGTCTTCCCGATTCCAGCTACTCCCTTTGTCATCACTGTTTTGATGTGTTTGTTTTGTCCAGGTAAGGGCTTGAAGATGTCAGTGTATTTGATTGGCGTATCTTCTTTCCTTTTCTTAGATGCCATCTCAAACTGTCTGACCTCATGTTCAGTACTGAACTCTTCACATTCCCCCTCTGTGATGTATAGATCTGTGTAGATCTCCTCCAGAGATGCAACTCCCCCCCACTTTGGGATGACAGCATGCACATTATGGAACTTCTCAGATAGCTTTTTCTTGAGTGCTTGTTGGCTTTCTGCAGGAGACCGTTCATCTAATAAAATGTAGAAAAAGAAGAAATTGTTTCTGAGTGCATAAATTACATAACATAACACTTGAATGACAACTGGGAACACAAAATGGCGCCACAATGTCCTTTGCAGGCTCAAAAATTTTGGCTCAGTGCGAAATCGCATATAGGACATATTTTCCAAGTCGGCGCACGTCCACCAGCTGTGACCAGGAAGTACGCAGAAAGAGCAGGAGGGGAGTGACTATAGGCAGGTCACCAGGTGGAGGAATTAGGCCTTTCATCCTGCCAAGGTTTTCTCTGTGGATTACTGACCATAAGGCCTTATTGGAATTCCGATAAAAATGTGGGTCCATCTCAATTTTCATTTCCTTACATACTGTACATGTTGACAAAGGTTGACTTTACTAAATAATATATATATATATATATATATATATATATATATATATGTCCGCCACCTTGAAATATCCACAGGAAAGTGATCAGAATAATAGTAATAGCAGATTTGAGATGGCCCCAAGTTTAAATCTGGTCTGCAATTCACTGTGAAAACCCTGACAGGACAATAGGCCTACTTTTCCCAGCCATAGGCTGTCTATGTGCATTTCAATCATTATTTTCAGCACTTTCCTTTGGATACTGCAAGATGACCAACTTTATTGTCATTTTTTTTAGTTCTGTCAACCTTTTTAAACATGTATGTAAGGGAATAGGACAGAATAGTGCTGGTAATAGGTTATGTTTTATGAATATGACTTAACAGTATAGTTACAAGTGCATGAAATAATGCCATTTTGGAAAATGGCGGCCATATTACATTTTGGACAAAAATTGAGATGGCCATGAGTTATATTCTCTTCCAATATTCTGGTCTGTAATCCACTGCGAAGACCTTGGTAGCACAATAGGCCTTATTTTCCCAGCCATGGACTCTCTATGTGCAATTCAGCTGTTAATCTGAGCACTTTCCTGATATTTCAAGGTGTCCGATTTTATTTTACATTTTTTAGTTAAGTCAAACTTTGTAAACATGTATGTAAGGAAATGGTACATAATATGCTGAAAATAGTTTATCTTTCATGAATATCACCTTATAGTAAACGCATGAAAACAAGTCATTTTTGAAAATGACAGCCATATTGAATTTTGTGCAAAAATTTAGATGGCCCCAAATAAGGCTGTAACGATATTGCATCAAACCGAGGGATTGCGGTACGCAGACCCACGAACCCCCGAACCCCCGAATCGCAAACCTTCCTCGCAGAATCGTGATACGCCCTTTAAAAGTTGTTACCCCTCAGTTTAGAAAACAGCAGGATACATGCAGGCAAATGTTTTCATATGCGCTTAAAAAGAGACACAGAAAAAGGGTGCACATGTGCGACTAACACTTCCATGCATCTCTCTTATAAAATGATCCTTGCACATTTGTTGTTATCCATTGCCTGAGCAACCTCCGCGAGACGAAAAACTTTGGCAAACGTCAGAAAGTAAAGCACAGAAATGAACAGCAGACCAAGAAGGCTTTTACAAACGTGTCAAGATTTTTTGATTCATGCATGCGCCGATGTAGGCTATATTGAGTGGAGATTGACGTTGAGCGGAGAGCGAGAGAGAAAAAGAGCGAGAGAGCGAGATGCTCCGCCTGTCCAAATTCAAACCAGCCTGAAATCGCTACGCTCTAATAAGGGAGTGTCTGAAGTCGGGCGAACGTTGAGGATTTTTTAAATTATTATTACTTTATTTATAGAAAGTAGCTTTGTGTACAATATCTCAATGTAGTTTACCAACAGCATCTTTGTGAACAATGGTTCGGTAGTTCACTAACATTACACATCAAGGGCAAACGTTGAGGTTGAGATTTCTTTCCCGCATTGACCGCCTTCCTAGCGAAAACATGCTCCATTTCAGCCTCTGCATCTTCCTCTTGACAAAATGTCAAATCACAAAACCAAACAAATTACAACGTGCGTGTTACAGGCCCTACTGAGAACATAACTGAGGTTCATTTCGAGTTTTGATTGTATAAGCGTGCGTGCGCTGCTGCATGATCAAAAAAGTTACAAAAATATTAAACATCAAAATGAAGTGTTGCATTTATGTAAGTAACTTAATAAAACACGTTTCCTGATTAAATATGACCAGTATTATTTAAATCTTTGGATATTAATTGGATAATGTTTGATAATGTGAGACAGCTGTTAATAGGCTACCTACTGGTACCCTGACCCTTCTCTCTCTCACACACGATCAGCATCCCAGCATGATATGATCTAAGCCTATTAATAATAAGCATATTTTTCCTTGGTGAACTAATTAGCCCTGCCCCTTATTTCTCTGTGTTGTGCTTTGATGTCAACACCTGGGGAACAGGTTGCAGTGGTATACAGCGCTTCCAGTTAGTATTGGCACCCCTTAATTTTATTTACAAAATGTGCAATATATCCAGAAATAAATGGAAATATAAACAACTTTTACCAACAGGATCTTTTAATTGAAGGTCCAAAGATATTTAGAATAGCAACGTATTTTTTTCCAAAAAACATTTTGTAATTTCAAGCAAAAACATGAAAAAGGCCATGTCCATGAATATTGGCACCCCTCCTTAATGGATTGGTTTCACACCATTAGACAGCAAAAGCAGCCTCCAAAGGTTTTGGTATTCGTCTACGAGCTTCTTGCACTTCTCTAGTGGCATTTTGGATTGTGCATTTGGATGTGTGCTTTGGGTTTTTGTCTTGGAGTGAACATGATCTTCACCTCAAACCAAGTGCTCTTGCACATGGTTACACATTTTCCTGTAAATGATGATACCTGTGATGCCTGTCATGATACCTGTCATATGGTCAAAGCCTCCAATACCTAGTGCATCAATGGGGTGCCATAATATTATAGATCTGACACCATGCTTGATTTTTGGTAGGGTGTCCTTTTCCTCAAAGACTTTCTTGCAGAATATGCAAACATGCTGTTTGTGTGCATCACTGAAAAGCTGTACTATTGCTTCATCTGACCTTAGAACATTCATAAAAGGGCTGTGCTTTCCCTGTATTGTCTTACACAGACTTCAGGTGTTCCCTTTTATGAGTTTCATGAAGCATTGTGGTCTGCCTTTGCCTCCAACCAAAAACCAATAGTTTGTGTAGTGTTTAACTTGTGATGCTTATTGAAAAAAACTTCCCAAAACAGTTCAAAGTTGACCTTCAGGTCTGTAGATGTTAGACCCTGTGTTTAGTCATTATTTGCACCGACTTCTACAGACTTCTATCATAATTTCTTCCCTTAGCCCCACATCCAAGGATGTTCTTTACAGCTCCCTGTATGGCAGATTTCTGAATAACACAACACAGTGTTGGAAATGGTATACTAGGGTCTTTTGAGATGACCTTTTATTATTTGGCGGTCTTGTTTTTGCAAATAATTCAACATGATCTCCAAAAATTCCGTGCTCCTGGACACTGATGTTAAGGACACAAAATCCGTGTCCAGGAATTGTTTTCCGTGCTCCTGGACACGGAATTGTTTGAAGTGCTTTCTATAGGCTATTTCCACAGTCTTGTGTTTTCTCAGGATTTTTCTATTTTCAAATATTTTGTCTAAAAAAAAAAAACATTTCTTACTGACAGGTTAGGGTTAGGGATTGTTTTGGTCTGGGCACAGCTAGTTTTCTTTCATTCATTATATGACTTTGATAGCCTAGCAACCAACTGGAAAAGGTATTTCTCAAAAATATGTCTTTAATGACAGGTTAAGGTTAGGGAATGTTTTGGTCAGGGCACAACTTAAATTGCTATAGCATTATTTTGTTTAGGATTAGCATTTGGTATGTATTTTCTAATGATATACAGTGCTGTGTCACAGTGCTGTGGTAATAGCCTATAGAAAGCACTTCTGTGTGCCCATCACGGAAAACAATTCCGTGTCCAGGAGCACGGAAAACAATTCCGTGTCCAGGAGCACAGAATTTTGGCAAAATCCGTGCTCCTGGACAAGGATTTCGTGTCCTTAACATCCGTGTCCTGGAGCACGGAATTTTTGGAGATCAGGCTGAATAATTGTATTTCTGGTGTCCTCAGGCAGCCCCTCTGTCTTCACATTTGTCAAAGACGAACAAGATGTAACAGGTGGCTATTTAAAACATAAATATGAAAAATTCCTTGCCTAATTCATGTCCTATGGGCAAAAGCAATTTGTCAAAGGTGATTCCCATTTGTTATTTATTTACCATATTTGAGTCAAATTACGTTTCCACAATGGTATCCAGTAAAGGGTGCCAATACCAGTGATTAGGAGCTTTACCTTCTTCAATTTTCTCCCTCTCGTAGTTTAGTATTCATTGCTGTTGATCATTTTTACATGTAGTATCAACCACAAGCTATCTATAGGAGGCATAAATACTTTCTTTATATATTTTTGTTTTCATTATGACACTTTATGGGTTAGTGGTTCACTTTAGTTTGTGCTATTTGTTTATTGGTTATTGTGGACATGTGTGTGGCGCTGTGCATGCGGTGCGTAATTGGAAGGCCTACAATTAGTGTCCACCTGGCACCTGCGCGCTAGTTCAGTTTGGCGTGGGGTGAGCTTGGGGAAGGCTATCCTTTTTCGTACCGCACTCGCACTTCGCACTTCACTCGCCTATCTCATGGACCAACTCAAACTGTGAATTTTGGAATAATTGCTTTACCTTGCTGGAAAGACTATTGGGGTCTTAAGACTATTGGAGTCGCTGATATGGTGAGCAAGATGTAGAAGTTTAGATTTAGAAGATTAACTCTGAAGAAGAAGACGTGACAACGTTGAAATAAAAACGTTTAAACTTCCACATTTGAAGATGCTCCACTGACTCTCTTCTTTGCCTGCAATTACTAGTCCTTTCCCAAGAAGCACCAGACTGTGAAGTGCAAGAGCCCTGGGAATATCTCTCTTCTCTAGATGTCGAAGATCTGCAACTGAAACTGTAACGGTATTTTATATGTACAGTGCTGGCCAAAAGTATTGGCACCCCTTCAATTCTGCCAGATAATACTCAATTTCTTCCAGAAAATGATTGCAATCACAAATGCTGTGTTATAAATGAACGATCATTTTACACAAAACTCCAAAAATGGGCATGAGGTAATGACACCCTCAGCCTACTACTTTAGACAAAATAACTGCGAACAACCACTTCTGATAACCATCAATGAGTTTCCTACAACACTCTGTTGGAATTTTAGACCATCCTTGAGGTGATTTGAAGGGTGCTTTCTCCACACTGCCATTTTGAGATCTCTCCATAGGTTTTCTATAGGATTCAGGGGTGGACTCCTACATTATGCTGCAAAATTTGTTGATAGTCTTCAGACTATCAACAAAGCAAAGCAACCTCTAAACATCAGGGAAAATCTCCCATATTTGACTTTAGGGACCGTGATCTTTTCTTTGAAGGCCTCATTTTTTCCTGCCAACTCAAATGAATGGAGGGGGAAAAAAATGAGGCCTTCAAAGAAAAGAACTCGGTCCCTGCTGAGCAAGCGCAAGGCGGGAAAAGCACCAGGGCCAGACAACATCACCGGCAGGGTGCTCAAGCTTTGCGCCATGGAACTGGTCCCCCCTCTTCACTCCATAATAGTATTATAATAATTATATAGTATAATTAGTATAATCCTAATAATAATAGTAGGGGTGGGCAAACTTGAAAATCTTTAATCGCATTAACTCAGTGACTTTCTGTGATTAATTACATAGCGCGCGGAACCCAAATATGAATTCAAAAGCCGCTTCAAAAGTGCCAATATATATTTGAAAATGTCAGCTTACCAAATCACTTATTACACCGTAATTATCATATATCACAGACGACCACAGAAAGAAATTGAATCTTTGCTAGGGGTTTTTTTTTTTTTTTTATTATTGGAAATTTTCATCAGAATACAAAATGTCAAAGTCGCAGTTATTGGGTGATATATAGTATAAGTATAAGTAAATGTAAGTCAGTATACATATAGTATAGGCAAAAGTATAGGTAAAAGTATAAGTAACACAAATATAGACAGTATCACCAACCAACCCCCCTCCCCCAAACCCCCCATGCAACCCCCGTCGATACAACCACCACCCACCTCCCATTACTCACCCACCCCTTCATACCTACAAGCATTCATACCTACATACATACACACACGCATACATACAGACAGACATACATACATACATGGCAAAACAGGGCATAGGAAAAAAGAAAATGAAAGGAAGAAGAAAGAGGGGAAAGGGGGAAAAAGAAAAAAATAAACTAGAAACAAGAAAAGAAAAATAAGGTTCTGCAGAAAGGATAATGTAAATTCAATTAAATAAATAAATAAACAGATGAGGGGGGGAAAGGGGGGAGTACTACTGCAATATCAGGTGCTTTCAGGCTGTACAGTTACACTTTCAATGTGAGTGAGGATAGGTTTCCATGTTTTGTGGAATGTGCGAAGGGAACCTTTCAGGGAGTAACGCATTTTTTCAAGTGTCATGCACTGAAGAATTTCTTTAATCCAGCTATCATGTGTAGGTGGAGAGGAGTGTTTCCATCTCAAAAGTATCAGTCGCCTAGCTAAAAGGGTAGTGAAAGCTACAACCTGTTCCACATGCATTTCAGGCCTTGAGGGAATTCCAAAGAGGGCAGTAAGGGGATGTGGCTCTATCTTGGATTTGAGGGCTGTGCTAAGGGTACCAAATATGCTTGACCAAAATGCTGACAACTTAGGACAGGACCAAAACATGTGAACATGGTCGGCCGGAGAATTCCCGCATCTGCTGCAGGCATCACTTCTGCCTGGGTATATCTTTGCTAATCTAGCATTTGTAAAATGTACTCTGTGGAGGATTTTACATTGAAGTAGGCCATGTCTTGCACATATTGAGGTGTCATGGGTAAGATTTAATATGACTCCCCAATCGGCATCAGATATAGTCAACCCTAGGTCCTGTTCCCATGTCTGTTTAAGTGATATAGTAGGGTCTGGGCATGAAGAGTGGACTAAGTTGTAAAGGGTAGAAGTAAGACCACGCCGGCTCGTACTCAGAGAAAGTATTTTGTCTAATTCAGATTCAGGGGGATGGTTAGGGAACTCACAAAACTGATGCTGTACATAGTGCCTTATTTGAAAATAGCGAAAGAGGTGGGAGTTTGGTAGATCATATTTGGTTGACAGCTCAGCAAAAGAGGAGAAGGTTTGGTCCTTGTATAGTTGTGTTATCTTTGTGAGACCTTTTGTTGCCCACATGCAAAATACTGGATCAGAGCAGGATGGAGGAAATAGATGATTGTTTAATATGGGAGCAATAGCTGACGATCTGATAAGACCAAAGTGTTTGCGAAATTGGGACCATATTTTCAGGGTATTAGAAACAATTGGATTCTTGTAGAGTTTGGTGACAATGGGAATCTGCGATGACACTACAGAGTGTAAAGCATGACCAGAGGAGGACAACTCGATTTGAAGCCATGAACAGTTAGTCATTTCGGTGCCATCATCAACCCAGTACAAAAGTTTGTTTATATTACATGCCCAGTAATACCAGCAGAAGTTAGGCAGTGAAAGACCACCCTTGGCCTTCTCAAGGTACATCACTGATTTTTTTATACGCGCTGGCTTATTTCCCCACAAAAAAGACCCAATATGCTGATCAAGGGTACGAAAGAAAGACTTGTTAATGACAACTGGAATGTGTTCAAAGAGATATAGAAATTTGGGTAGGATAATCATTTTGACCAGATTCACTCTACCCATTAAGGATATTGGGAGGGTGGACCATCTAGAAAAATCATGTTTGCATTTATCTAATAGCTTGAGGAAGTTTTTTGCAAAGATATCAGTTAAAGTGCTAGTCACAAATATCCCAAGATAGACAAACCCCTCGGGTACAACTTTGAATGGAAAATGGGAGGTGGAAATCCTCTTTGCCAAAGCATTAATTGGAAATAATTCACTTTTCTGTAGGTTGAGTTTATAACCGGATAGTTTCCCAAACTCACTTAGGATATTGAGGATGTTAGGGAGAGAAGAAAGAGGATTTGAAACATATAGTAATAGATCATCAGCAAAAAGGGAGAGCTTGTGAACAAGGCCAAATCGGGTTATTCCTTCGAAACGTTCCTCCTTGCGGAGCCAGATAGCAAGGGGCTCGATGGCTAGAGCAAACAGTAACGGGGAAAGAGGGCAGCCTTGCCGTGTGCCTCTATGGAGAGAGAACAGGGGAGAGTGTTGATCATTGGTGCGGACTGATGCTTTAGGGGAGGCATAGAGAAGTTTAATCCATGAAATAAGATCTGAATTAAATCCAAATTTATCTAATACAAAGAACAGATATTTCCATTCCAAAACGTCAAATGCAGTTTGTGCATCTAACGAAACAACCACTTCAGCATTGTCTGAGCCAGGGCAAAGTAAGATGTTAAGTAGCCTTCTGGTATTGAAGAAAGACTGTCTTCCTGTGATGAAGCCTGTTTGGTCAGGAGAAACTAAAAGGGACATTACTTGTTGGAGACGAGCACATAGGACTTTGGCAAGAATTTTCACATCCACGTTTAAAAGAGAAATTGGCCTGTAACTACCACAGAGAAGTGGATCTTTATCTTTTTTTAGTAATAAGGAGATGGAGGCATCACACATAGAGGGAGGTAGGCGGCCTTCCTTAAAGGCTTCATTGAATACTGCCACTAAAACTGGTGCTAGAGTAGCAGAAAAGAGTTTATAAAACTCTACCGTAAAACCATCTGGTCCAGGAGATTTACCGCTCTGTAATGACTTAATGGCTTCCTGCACCTCCGAAACAGTAATTGGGTTTTTTAAACAGACTATCTACATTGACATTTTCTAAGATGAAGTAGACCAATCATAATCATAATTTGCATATGTAGGCTACTATAACCTGTGTAATAGGCCTATTCTTTCAAAATAGAAATGGGCCTATTTGCCAATCTAGGCCTACATATCACACTAAGTTATAAAGCATGCCCATAACTAATGAAACAAATTATTGTATTATTATAGCCTAACATGCATGCGCAACGCCAGGTGTAGGTAGAAACCAAAACGTTGCCTGAGGAATTAATATCTCGCGGTCGGCTTTTTGAGCAAGGCTTTAGTTTTCAGCTATGCACTCTGTCAGTCCGCGTGTCGTTATTGACAGCTGATACATTTTTTTTTCACAACCTTGCGAGTTGCCAAGGCGCACATGCTGTTCGAGAGCTACGCAATGAGGGCTGTAGAACTTTGTACCGAAAATGTCCATTCAGAAGTTTTGCCTACTTTCTAGACCCTGATGTCTTTTTCTCTGTCAGCTGTCACTGGTGGTCTCCAACTGCTGCGTGCGAGGGGCAGGGCTTTAAGAGCGCTGACGCTTTCAAAATAAAAGTAAACGAACGACGCGACGGTCAGAAAAGGCTAAAAAAAAAACAAAAAAAAACAATGTGTTAAGTGTTAACAAAATTGTCAGGCAATACTGACCTCAATAGTTAACGCACCGTTAACGCATTAACGTTGCCCAGCCCTAAATAATAGTAATAATAATAATAATAATATTAAGCCAATATTTACGCCTATATTATTATTATTTGTTATCATTGTTATTATTAATAGGCCTAATAATAATAGTATTAATAGGGTCTAAAAATAAGGCCTAATACTTTTCCTTCTCTCCATTCAAAATGTGTAACAGCCTACATTTAAACATAACATTTAGTAGGCCTATTTGACTATTAAACTGACATTTACCCCACTAATTTATGGAGCCAGGTCTTAGGGCTAGTAGTGCAAGGAATGATCACCCAAAACTAGTGTGTACTAGGCTACTATTTTTCACCATGCAAGAAAGTGCGCTCTCTGGCCATGTTAATTTTCATTGAGGACAATTTTGCGCATTGAAATTCACGGCTATTATTACTGGGTTATAGGTGTCCTGGCTAAGTGGCGCTTCTATTAATTCAAGGTCAACTGTTTCCAACTAGCAGTCGTCATTGTTTTTTCGAACAACACAGGAATAATTGGAAGCTGGAATTTGATACCGCTGAAGTTCGCTACTAGCAGCTCTCGCTACTAGCAGTGCCCTCTCGTCGCGTTTGTGTGCATAACCAGTAGGTGATTCTACCGCAGTCTGAGTGCACAGTTTTATCTGTCAAAAACCCAATGCAATATTTTAAAAAGAGGCAACGGGTTGCATGTCATCGCCTTGTTTTCTGCTAACGCTGACTTTCAGGAGCTCCAGAAACAAGCGTTGGTCGTTATTAGTTGCAACCACAAGACATGTCTCGCAGCGCAATTACGTTCGTAACACAGCGTTGCTGTCACGAGACTGAAATAGCAACAAATGATAGAAGTGGATTTTTAAAGTAGCTCCCAAACGTTTGCTTCGCAACGTTCAAAAGCCTTAAAAAGAAAAAGCCAGAGAAGATTGTCCACTCCAAAACGACAATCATCCACTGTTTACGTTGCAGCAGTGAAATATAAAGTGGGCGTGGCCTCGCAGCATGCTTCTGGCGCATTTGACATTCAACTAGTGATTGGACAGCATATAAAACAGTTTGATTGTTATTAAAATTGAAAATACTTTGTCTGGTAATTAAGCGGGCTTGCGGAGCAAGGACCATGCAGAGCATGGCCCTTGCAGAGCAAGGCCCGTTTATAGTAATCTCTAAGTCCTGTTTCTTATTATTATCGTTCTTGTGCAGGGGGACAGTAAAAATAGAAAATGGATCTCCTCCTAGGCCTTTCGAGATAGAGACACCCTTCAAACACTAAAACGACCGGCTCGGCTTGGAGATCGCGTATCGTTATAGGCTTCTCCGTGTCTCTTGTCGTTTTCCCGTTTTTGGCGATTTTGTTAAAGCCTGGGTCTCCATTGAAAACTATGGTGGAACCTTCATGAACCAAAGTTCCGCCACTCTAGAGATTAGAGTGTAGGAGACTTTTTCGATCATAAAACATCAACACTTTCACCTAGAAGTTTAGTTGACGCGTTGTTAGCGAGCTCTATGGGATGTCTCCAAATTGTGAAAGTTTCATCTCCCAACTCCCAATACTTTTTAAATGGCAGGTTTGTAAAAAAAACAGGCCTGGCTCTATGGAGAATCCCATTCTTTCGAAAAGTGCATTTTTCAAGAGATCAGCGCATGTCCCACACGGAGGTCCATTTGTGCCTGAACCCTTTCACCTATAAACTTCATTCAAAGACTGTTAGAGAGATAACAAGCATGACTCCGATCTGTGAAAAGGACACGTGCCAACTCCTTTTAGTTTTTTTACAACGATGTTGTAAAGACAAAAAACTCATTCTCATCCTCTCCCCTGTCTAGAGCTCAATACTAACTGTCTTTCAGTCAATCACAACAGGTGCAGCCAATGAAGTGTTCCATTTCAACTGTCACTGTCTCAAGATTCTATTCTTAACGAGCAGGTGCGAGCAAGCATTCTAGAAGTCTATTGTCCAGCTCTGCAATGCAATGTAATATAGTCTTGCTGGACTATGCATGACAATTAGCTGCTTGGCTTAGTGGTAATGCATGCCGCTGCATTAGAGAGATGGAGGTTGAAGGTTCGAATCCCACCCGAAGCCATGTTGATTTTCTAAATTATATCATATGCAGCGTTCCTTGGACGACTTAAAATGCCATGTATATCATTTAGTATGGATGGCAAATGTGCTGAATTACAGATATTGAGGTTGGGGGTTCGAAACCCAGTCAAAGCCATGTTGATTTTCAAAATTATATCATATGCAGTGTTCCTTGGCCAACTTAAAATGCCATGTATGTCATTTAGTATGCATGGCAAATGTGCTGGATTACAGATATGGAGGTTGGGGGTTCGAATCCCAGTCAAAGCCATGTTGATTTTCAAAATTATATCATATGCAGTGTTCCTTGGCCAACTTAAAATGCCATGTATGTCATTTAGTATGAATGGCAAATGTGCTGAATTAGGGATATGGGGGTTGGAGGTTCGAACCCCAGTCGAAGCCATGTTGATTTTCAAAATGATATCATATGCAGTGTTCCTTAGCCAACTTCAAATATCATGTATTGTATGTCATTTAATATCAATGGCAAAGGGGTTGGATTACAGATATGGAGGTTGTGAGTTCGAATCCCGCTCGAAGCCATGTTGATTTTCAAAATTTTATCATATGCAGTGTTCCTTAGCCAACTTAAAATACCATGTATGTCATTTAGTATATCCCCAAAATGCAGAGCTACAACACTTTCAAGATGGCTGAATCCAAGATGGCTGAATTGTTTGGCCCATAACTTCTGACTGGGTGGATGGAGTTTTTCCAAGATTTCTTTTAGCTTTGTTTTCTCAATAGTACTTTGTTTCATCTCTGCCCCAAAAGGCAAGCCCGCTTCCAGCATTTTCTGTGAGAATGCATTTCTAGTTGTCTTTGTCTTGCTATGTCTAGTAATGCAATTACTAATATGGCAATACTAAAAGTTATATTTGAGATGTGTTCTGCACCGCAGTTCATAACAAAGGCAGGTCTTCTGGATTTCTTTTTTCCAATTAATGTCGTGCGGCCCGGTATCCACAACTTCCTCACCAATCAACCACAAGCTGTCTGTCCAAACTAGAGCCAGGGGGCCGGATACGGCCCGCCACGCCCCTTTGACCGGCCCTCCAGCACTCTGCACCTCACCATTTGAACTGGCACAAAGAAGCAATCCACACAGAAAAAATAATGATAAAATAGACCTATATATTTTAAATATTTCATTTTGTTTATTACAGGCCTTCCTACAGTTTAATTTTCACTAACATACTGTGAATCACCAGAAGTTTCTTGTCTTGATAGTTTCTCATCTCACTGTAATATAAACAGGCCTACCATTTCTATTGTATCACTCATAAACTGTCAATCACCATATTTACCTCCGCCAAGGGTGGAGGTTATGTGATCGCCTGGGTTTGTGTGTGTGTTCGTTATCGCCTGGGTTTGTGTGTGTGTTCGTTATTGTATGTTCGCTGCTATTTCACGGACTGCCACAAGGTGCGCGAGGTGAATTGAGCACTGATCACACTGGACAGACGAATATCCCCCTGTGTTGCTGCCGGGCAGCAGCACCTTCGGTGTCATGTGAATAGGGGGAACGGACTGGCTCCTCTTGCCCCTCGGTGTGGTGTGAATAGGACTGGCTCCTCTTGCCCCTCGGTGTGGTGTGAATAGGACTGGCTCCTCTTGCCCCTCGGTGTGGTGTGAATAGGACTGGCTCCTCTTGCCCCTCGGTGTCATGTGAATAGGGGGAACGGACTGTCTCCTCTTGCAACGTTTTGGATGCCATCTGCCTTTAAAACCGCTTCAAAATGCATGTTCTGCGATGATCAGTCAACACTGCACGTGTGATTGTTCAGAGTAGAGCTAGTTTTACTTTGCCTAAATTAACACAAACAGGAAGCTTGGTTCTACCGTACTCAGTAAGCCAGGAGTTTCTTTCTAACGAAAATAAACAGCTCTGTCAAAACTTTTTGCTATTCCTGGAGGCTGTTCATTAACATCTCACTCGATGCACTTACTTGTGAATATGCCGAGCCTATTATGTACATTGTTTGATTTTGACAACACCTGATTCATTTCAGCTCAGGCAGTTTCTAGCTAGTTCACTAGCCTAGTTATTCCAACATGGTAACTGAATGCAATGTTAACCTAGCGTTTCCACTCTGCTAAACCCACTCATTGTAACTTTATGGAGTTGTTGGACATTAGTTAACACAATAGGCAACATTCATCATATATTTGTGAGTATGCCAAGCCAAATATGCTAAGTTGGTAGTCATTGGGTTTTGACAAAATGAGTCATTTCAGTTCAGACCGAATGTTAACGTGCTAGGTAGCTAATTATGCTAACATCATCACTCTAGTTTCTTTCTAGCCCAATGAACGCCTCTAGTAGCCTAATGTTTTCACTAAGCTATACATCGTTCTTACTAACACCAGAGAACACCCAGCACTTCCCTCTGGTGGTGGTGGACAGAAACACACTCACAAGTTTTATAGGCCTACCCGTATTGGTGGTAGCCTACTGTTAACTCAATTTAATTACTTGTATTGGAATGGAAAGAAAAATGTCTGCATTCTTAAATCATCTTTGTCTTCTTCTTAATAAGCCAATTACTTAAATTGACAAAGACACAACAAATGGGATGTTCGTGGATGACATAGGCCTAATAGGCCTATGGGTTTTTCATCATGTTGATTAATCGGTTAAGAGTAGCTAGAAAGTAGAGTAGGCCTATCATTTATTGATCCCAAGGCGAAATTAAAGTAGATGGTTAAGTGTAGCCTAATTGTATTCTTGGCCCTAACTAAACTACGGTGATATGCATCTTTTCACTGGATGATGAATGGCAGAAGAACCATCATCCTTTAATAACTGCACTCTATTATTAAGGTTTGCAAAGCACTGAACTGTCATGAATGTGTCATTTTGACATTTTGAAATATGTTGACAAAGGCTGTAGAATCGCAATCTAATTCTGACCTGCCTTGGCGGAGGTGTGGTCTCTGACTGAGCACTTTTCTAGTTTTCTTATCTTTCCTTGCTATTTTTACACGGTCATTCGAAATTAAAAGGAATAACAGTGGTATTTCAAATTGAAAAACATGTGAGGTACTCACTTGCTTTGGACATCACTTGTGATGATGAACTATTTTGTGCTAGAAATTATGGCTATAAGAGGCAGTGGCCTAGTGTACAGCCCACATGATTGATCCCGGCCCCTGATCACAGTCAGGAACGATAATGTGGCCCCCAGAGAAAAAAGTTTTGGGACCCCTGCTCTACACCCTCTACACCAGGGGTCCCCAAACTTCTTTCTCTGGGGGCCACATTATCATTCTTGACTGTGATCGGGGGCCGTGAAGCGAGCGCCGAATTTTTTCAAAATATGTATTAAAAATTAATTAATATAAAAAATAAGAAAAAAATACAATTATAAAACTAATAATAAAATATAGGCCCCTTCTATTGGCTATAGACCTATATAGGCCTAATGTGAAATAGTAAACATGTACATAACATGTGGGCTTAGGCCCTATAATAAATATGTTATGTTTTCAGCCAACTCATGCCTGTTCCCTTTGAGTGGCTATGCTTTGGTATCATGCCTCTTTTATCATAAACAGCATTCTTCCAGTCAGTAAAGCCCTTTGTAAGGAAGCTTACGTTTGACCCTTTTACTTAAACACATCAGAGGCAAGTTGCACAATAAGCTGCATCCTCAGATGGCAAGTTGCTCAGCCATTCATATTTTCTTCTTCAAATGAGAATTACACTTCAGCTGTTTTCCTCAAAAGGTAAAGGGGAAGCTATCTCTGTGGTGATGCAAAAAAAACAAACTATTTTGTAGTAAACTTTTTGTCACCTGTAAGGGCATCTGCACCAATAAGTTTTCATCCAAACCATGGGATGCTGAGGGTGTGCGAAATACCCTGCTTATTTAAATTCCCTCCCTTTATGTTTAAAATTCATTGCTTCCAGAAGTGCAAATTTGCCTATGCAAAATATTACTTAGTCAGTAGGAAATGTGGCGCTGCACATTTAAGGAATTGATCATCATGCTTTGAATCCATGTTTTAGCTGCGTGATATGAAACGTGCCTGGACATTCTCTTTCATACAGTCGCATTTTCGGACTCTCCTGCCTCGTTTGGAAGTATCTCTCCACACGAATATGCTTCTTCATTTGGATACTATTTTAACATTAGTAAAAAAACAGTAGCCTATTTTCACTTACCAAATGATTTCTTTAAGTTGACATAGGCTAGGCCTACAAGTTAGGACTGTGGAGTGGTGTAATGTAGAATACTGTTGTTGTGGAGTGGAGTAGCCTACTGTTAGGCTATATGTAAAACTAACGTCTTGTCAGCTGAACATTATTTTGCTCGCGTCACATGCACGCTTGTTATTTTTTAAATGATTATTTCTGCACATGCAAAAGCGAAAGTATAACCCCTTCTATTTACAATCAAATTATTTTGATCTGACAGCCTGCTTTTATCTGAGCTTAAGTTATAATGTTCATTGGATATTTTATTCAGCTGATGGTGTCAGTCGGTCTTTTTTCCACTAGCCTACTAAAACCAATTGACGGCTTCTGGCAGATAGGTGATAGTGACTTAGTTATCAAATGGCAACGTTGTCAAAGACGATAGCCTACTCATAACTCCTTATGCATAAGCCTATGCTATTGTTTTAAACCTGTGGCTCCATGTTGGTGACCTGTGTCTCAAGCAAGCTTGTTTGATGTCTGAATTGCGTTCTCTTCCACAAGTCGCACCACTTGCGCGCACAAAGCGCCCTAGTTCATTTGCATGGGAAAAGACTATAGTAGGCTAGTGCAAACAGAGGACACCGGAGCATCTTCAGATGTGGACATTTTACTGTGATTGACTCTGAAGAAGTCGTGACAACTCGAAACGTTAATATTGCCACTTGACCAAATAAGCAGGTAAAAATCCACATCTGAAGACGCTCTGGTGACTTGTCTGGTGACTCTGTCCTTTTCTGTCGCTTATTACAGACGTTCCGATTTACAATTAAAACCCAATGGCTGGTTCTTTCAAATAATGACTCAGTTATCAAACGGTTTCACAAAGTTGTGAAAGACATCTGCCTACTGATATAGGGCACTGTTTTAAAATGGTTGGCTTCATAGGAGACCTACGTCTCAAGCGTCCTAGCGCAGCGTGGGCAGGCTTAATGGCCACGTTCTTGATGGTGCATTACTGTGCATTCTGCTATCTCTATTAATTAATTACTTGCACAAACAGAACACAAAGGCAAAATAGAACCCATAGACCATGGATTTTAATCACTATTTGCAAAGCAAGTTTCACAGAGGTTTTGAGTTTTGTATGTTTGATTCATTTGGGCACATTTGGCGTTCAAAAAAAAAAATCTCGGACGAAATGAGCGAGGTCCGGACCTCGCTAACCTCAAATGTAACTACGGCCATGTACATGATCAAAAGCATGGAAAATGTGATCTTGAAGCATTCCGCCTCACTCCTGAGTTTATGGTTATTATATCCCCGAAACGCGGAGCGTCGTGGATGTAATGGTTTTGCGTGCGCCGCCGCCGCATCCGCGTCCGCCGCCGCCGCGTAAGGTCTTTCGTGTTAACGCGATAACTTTTGAACGGATGTTTGGATTTGTCCCAGATTTTTTGGGTGAATGCTCTAGGGCAGGGTACTGATTCGAGTTTGGAGGTCAACACTTTCAAGATGGCTGAATTCAAGATGGCCGAATTTTTGTTTGGCCCGTAACTTCTGACTGGGTGGATGGATTTTTCCCAGATTTGGTGTGTTAATGCTCTAGGGTAGGTTCATGAACTTATTTGAGTTTGGAGGCCAACACTTTCAAGATGGCTGAATTCAAGATGGCCGAATTTTTGTTTGGCTCATAACTTCTGACCAGTCGGATGGATTTGTCCCAGATTTGGTCTGTTAATGCTCTAGGGTAGGTTCATGAACTGATTCGAGTTTGGAGGTCAACACTTTCAAGATGGCTGAATTCAAGATGGCCGAATTTTTGTTTGGCCCATAACTTCTGACTGGGTGGATGGATTTCTCCCAGATTTGGTGTGTTAATGCTCTAGGGTGGGTTCATGAACATATTCGAGTTTGGAGGTCAACACTTTCAAGATGGCTGAATTCAAGATGGCCGAATTTTTGTTTGGCTCATAACTTCTGACCAGTCGGATGGATTTCTCCCAGATTTGGTGTGTTAATCCTCTAGGGTAGGTTCATGAACTTATTCGAATTTGGAGGCCAACACTTTCAAGGTGGCTGAATTCAAGACGGCCGAATTTTTGTTTGGCACATAACTTCTGACCAGTCGGACGGATTTGTCCCAGATTTGGTGTGTTAATGCTCTAGGGTAGGTTCATGAACTGATTTGAGTTTGGAGGTCAACAGTTTCAAAATGGCGGAATTTTTATTTGGCCCATAACTTCTGACTGGGTGGATTGATTTGCCCGGTACTACCTTATTTTAACAGTTCACCATTTCAGTGAATCTACCATATTATTTAGGTACAGTGTAACAATATTTAATACCATGTAATACTAGTGTAATACCAGTGTAACAATATGCATTACCAGGTACAGTGTAATAACCAATGTACAATATTTAATACCATGTAATACTAGTGTAATACCAGTGTAACAATATACAATACCATGTAATACCACTTACACAAAAATACATGATGTAGTACAAAATTGTTACACGGTGTTACACTGGTATTACATGGTATTAAATATTGTTACAATGGTTATTACACTGTACCTAATGTGGTATATTCACTGTAATAGTGAACCATTAAAACAGTGTTACCATTTGCCCCATTTTTTGCTTCATTTTCACAATAGTCATTTGGTTTTAAGCCTATGCACCTCATTGATCTATGTATAGATATTAAATATATTTCTTTAATATTTTGTATTTATCATATACGTTTATGAAAAGGTGGACGGGAGTGGTTAGAATGATGGGGGACTGGAAGCGTTGCGTTTCAGGAATATACCTTAAGCAGTCGAAGGCGACTGCACAGGCAGTCTAGTTTTTTGTTGGCCTCGTGCAGATTTTATGTAGGTTAAGGTTAAGAGTGTGCAGAACATACCAGGAAGCTGTCTGTCCTCCAACAGTCTGTCCAGCTTCTTCTTGATGATGGTGGTGTCTTCCTTCACTGCATCCACGCCCTCTTGCACTGCATCCACGCCTTCTTGAACTGCATCCACGCCCTCTTGCACTGCATCCACGCCCTCCTGCACTGCATCCACGCCCTCCTGCACTGCATCCACGCCCTCTTGAACTGCATCCACGCCCTCTTGAACTGCGTCCACGCCCTCCTGCACTGCATCCACGCCCTCTTGAACTGCGTCCACGCCCTCCTGCACTGCATCCACGCCCTCTTGAACTGCATCCACGCCCTCTTGCACTACGTCCAGCTTCTTGTTGGCGACATTAGCAGCTTCTCTCTGCTCCACCTGGCATTGGTAAAGAGAGTTATCTAGCAAGATATATATCTTAAACATAGCTAACCAACATTGTAGACATTATGTCAGTATTCTATCGTGTCCTGTTGATGCTCTCTGTGTCTGGGGAATAGAATTGGACCTGAACAGGTTATTACCCCCATCAAGGAGGTTATGTTTATGTATTGTGGTCGCGTTGGTTTGAATACTGAGTTCGGCCCTCCGTGACTTAACTTGACTTGACCTCTGTGGTGTAGTTGTCCTGTCAGGACTCGAACAGTGGAATCTCTTGACCAGGGCTTTGAACCGTTATTTTTTTCCAAACGTTCCGTTCCGAACAGAAACGGAATTATAACGTTTCCGGTTATGAGTTCCACCAATAAATTGACGTTCCCGAACCGGTTAGAACAAAAAAATATTGTTCCCGGAACGGTTAATTTCGTTTCTGTCAGCTGATTACTCCCCATAGGCCTAACTGACGGTAATTAACCAAGAAAGACGGAAGTGCAAATGAGTCAGCCTACTTCCAAACTGTTTATTCAAGCGAATATCCCCCAGAATTGTATCGTTCAGGGACGACCTAAGCGGAGAATAAACCTCAATGATGAAAATGCGTGCTCCACGCTGACTTGGGTCACAGGGACGCTATGATGGACATTGTGAGTTCGTGCATATTTGAAGCGGTCATGGATGCACAATAATGTTGAACACTTTACACACGCTTCTCTGCAATATACCTGTATTACAATGATACAATGGAAACTCTGCCCTTTTGTATGACCGTGGTTTCTCTTATTTAAAATGTGGAGTGGAGACTTTGTAATCCACAGCTCTCTCTCCATTCAGTCAGAGAATGTCACAGGAAAATAATTACTTTTTTTTTTTAGTTTGAGGAACGGTATTAACCGGTATTAACCGGTTACCATTATTTTTAAATAAGTGTTTCCGTTCCAGAACATAAAAAATAATAACGGTTCCGGTTTCGTTTCTGTTCCCTGTAAAATATGAAAAGTTCCCGGTTTTCGTTTTCGTTCCTTGAACCGGTTCAAAGCCCTGCTCTTGACACATGATGAAGTTACTGTCAAAGTTATAAGTCAGTAACCATCTGCTCGCCTGCTTTTGTACTGGTATGCTGCACACACTCATGCACATCTACACACACACACACACACACACACACACACACACACACACACACACACACACACACACACACACACACACACACACACACACACACACACACACACACACAAACACACACACACACACACAATACCTGCAACAGCAGTGTCAGCTGCTTGTGTTGGTCATTCAGTCTGTCATAGAATTTCGGGAGTTTGCCTTGGATCTTCGAAGCGCAGAGAAACTTCTGGACTCTTGCAGAGAAACTTCTGGACTCTTGCCTACTCACGAAGGCCTTGGCATCTTCTAGTGTCGCCTGAAGGGTGCTCAGGCAGCCTTGAAGCTCATCGCTAGGCCTGCAATGCCAGGAAAGATTATTTAGTACAAAGGTAGAGTCCCATGTGCCTGCCTGCCTCATTGTCTAGTCAAGAAAAGGCATGATTCCTTGTAGAGTTACAAGGAAACAGTTAAATGTTGATAAAATACAACTTAATTCCTAAGAGAGAGAGTGTGTGTGTGTGTGTGTGTGTGTGTGTGTGGGCGGGGGGGGGGGGGGGGGGGGGGGGTTTCTAAAGCAAATTTGTTTATCTTGGTCTCAAGAGAGATGAACAGACCAAGGATATGGATCACTGGAACCATGTTGTGTGATCTGAAGAGACCAAGAGACACATTTACTTTAGATGGTGTCAAGCAAGTGTGGTAAACAAGTGAGTTTTACAAAAAAAAGTTTAGCCTCTCAATAACCAAGCATGGTAGTGGGACTGACATGGTTTGGGGATGCATGAATGCTGTCAACATTGGCAATCTGAAATACACCTAAAAGAAACATGCATGTCAACATGCACTCTGACTACCGAAGCAGATCATGATATTCTCCATAGGATTGCATTCAAATGTCACACCAGTCTATTTAAGCTAGGTACACACTCAAAATGAAAAAGTTCAATGCAAAGAAAAGTTGAAACACACACAGATGACCTGTGACCTGTGCTGTGCTGTATTTATATCCCCGAAACGCGGAGCGTCGGGGATGTAATGGTTTTGCGTGCACCGCCGCCGCCGCCGCCGCGTCCGCCGCCGCCGCGTCACGTTTTTCGTGTTAACGCGATAACTTTTGAACGGATGTTTGGATTTGTCCCAGATTTGGTGTGTTAATGCTCTAGGGCAGGTTCATGAACTGATTCGAGTTTGGAGGTCAACACTTTCAAGATGGCTGAATTCAAGATGGCCGAATTTTTGTGTGGCCCATAACTTCTGACTGGGTGGATGGATTTCTCCCAGATTTGGTGTGTTAATGCTCTAGGGCAGGTTCATGAACTGATTCGAGTTTGGAGGTCAACACTTTCAAGATGGCTGAATTCAAGATGGCCGAATTTTTGTCTGGCCCATAACTTCTGACTGGGTGGATGGATTTCTCCCAGATTTGGTGTGTTAATGCTCTAGGGTAGGTTCATGAACTTATTCGAGTTTGGAGGCCAACACTTTCAAGATGGCTGAATTCAAGATGGCCGAATTTTTGTTTGACTCATAACTTTTGACCAGTCGGATGGATTTCTCCCAGATTTGGTGTGTTCATGCTCTAGGGCAGGTTCATGAACTGATTCGAGTTTGGAGCTCAACAGTTTCAAAATGGCGGCATTTTTATTTGGCCATTAACTTCTGACTGGGTGGATTGATTTGCCCTGTACTACCTTATTTTAACAGTTCAACATTTCAGTGAATCTACCATATTAGGTACAGTGTAACAATATTTGATACCATGTAATACTAGTGTAATACCAGTGTAACAATATGCAATACCAGGTACAGTGTAATAACCAGTGTACAATATTTAATACCATGTAATACTAGTGTAATACCAGTGTAACAATATGCAATACCAAGTAATACCACTTACACAAAAATACATGATGTAGTACAAAATTGGTACATGGTGTTACACTGATATTATATAATGTGGTATATTCACTGTAAACCATTAAAACAGTGTTACCATTTGCCCCATTTTTTTCCTTCATTTTCACAATAGTCATTTGGTTTTAAGCCTATGCACGTCATTGATCTATGTATAGATATTAAATATATTTGTATTTATCATATACGTTTATGAAAAGGTGGACGGGAGTGGTAGGAATGATGGGGGACTGGAAGCGTTGCGTTTCGGGGATATACCTTAAGCAGTCGAAGGCGACTGCACAGGCAGTCTAGTTTGTTTTTGTTTTTTTCTGAGTGAACAAGGAATTTAAGTAGTTAAATATGCTGTTAAAAGGTCAATAATCATTGCGTCGAAGTGAAATTTCTTCAATGCTTTCCTATGAAAAGATATACTCACAAATCTGCAAAACTCTGAGGAGTGTACTCACTTTCGTGATATACTGTACCTCCTCGCTCCAATAAAGGAGTCATCAGTACTAACGTAATGTTGTAGGCTATCAAGAGACGGTAGAGGTTACGATAGACAATCCTTCCGTTTTTTTTACGTGTATATTGAGTAGTCATGCATGCATGTGTATAATAGCCTACAATTTATTTGATTTACTTCACTCAAAGTTAAGGTCAGGATTCTGTTTATCAACGGTGTTTAAAAACGAGAGGTGACCGCTCCTGTCTGCATTTCCTCCCCCCTTGCAGACGCTTGGATAACCATAGCAACGACACAAGCTCAAAATACAGACAGAGAGTGCCCGTGCGGAAAGACACTTTCTTTGCCCTGGCTGCAAGGTTGTGAGAGCCCTCGTTGTATGCATTTAGCAGCAAAATTTTCTTACACTATGCTTTGCCAGTTCAGCAAAAAAATAGGAGACAGACAGCAGTAGACAATAATATAGCTACCTTATTTAACTTCCATACAGTCAGTTAATGTACTTCACGTAGACTAGGCTATGGACCGCAAATAACACAAATCGCATGCAGATTTCCCCAACATAAGGCTACAGCAATACAGTTAATTTGATGTGCGAAGACTGGAGTAAAATCTGGAGTAACATGGCGGCCGCAGTTATCAGAAACACGACAGACTGTAAGTGTAGTTTTTGTCAATGACGTTGCTTCCTAAAGGGGCATTCACATGACATCATAAGAATCCAGAAAATGCCCAGGCTTGATGTATATATATATATATATACTCTACTGTACACTCTTAGACCAAACCTCTTGACGTCCCAAAGGTCTCCCAGCTTGCTTTCCAAGTGCAGCAGTTTGAAGAATTGAATGTGTTTGTTGTGACTTGAGGCGCCATAATAATTGAATATTGCCTTTAAGCGTCCAGCAGCATATTCACATACATATCACATTTTCCCAAATTCACCAATCACACAATTAAAGGTACAGATGGTCTGAGAAAGAGACACATAAGAGAAAAAGAGAGAAATTAACATAAAAGTTCATTCTTATGTACCCGGTCAGATTGTCTTGTCGTTGGAGGCTCTCGAGTGTTTGCAGTAAGCTGTGCACGCACTCCGCTAGCCTCTGGCACTGCTCTTGGTTCTCCTGGTTCTTCTTATACAGCTGGTACACCTCCTTGGCTATCACAATCAGAGGCTTAATTATCACTGTCACAGACATCCTTTCCTGTGAATAAGAATGAGTAATCAATAGAACATAATGCATTGTATTATCACTATATGTTCGGGGAACCTATTGGAGCCAATTGGAGCCAATTTTGGTCCCCTAGGGGAAATTCTTTCTCTGCACTTTATCCCATTTGGCCTAGTGAATCACATTGAAGTACACCCACTAGTCCGTAGCAGTGGGCTGCCTGCTGAGCGGCGCCCGGGGAGCAGTGTGGGGGTTAGGTGCCTTGCTCAAGGGCACTTCAGCCGTGGTTCAGTCGGGTGGGGAACCTATGTCTCGAGGGCCAGGGGTGGGGAACTTATGTCTCGAGGGCCAGGAGTGGGGAACTTATGTCTCGAGGACCAAGGGTGGGGAACGTATGTCTCGAGGGCCAAGGGTGGGGAACTTATGTCTCGAGGGCCAAGGGTGGGGAACGTATGTCACGAGGGCATTCATTTTTCAGGGGTAGTGAGGTGTTTTGCCCGTTGTGTGTAGAGCTTTGAGAAGTCGAGACCTGATTCCGAAAATTGTGTGTAAGCAATCGAGAGAAACTGTAATTATTTTGACCCGCCCCAACCGAACCTGTGATACGAGCTGCTACCTGACTCACCTGTGGTGGGGAACTTATGTCTCCAGGGCCAGGGGTGGGGAACTTATGTCTCGAGGGCCAAGGGTGGGGAACCTGTGTCTCGAGGGCCAGGGGTGGGGAACCTATGTCTCGAGGGCCAGGGGTGGGGAACTTATGTCTCGAGGGCCAAGGGTGGGGAACGTATGTCACGAGGGCATTCATTTTTCAGGGGTAGTGAGGTGTTTTGCCCGTTGTGTGTGAGTTTTGGGGATTTGTGTGTAGAGCTTTCAGAAGTCGAGACCTGATTCCGAAAATTGAGTGTAAGCAATCGAGAGAAACTGTAATTATTTTGACCCGCCCCAACCGAACCTGTGATACTTAGAAAAAGCTGCTACCTGACTCACCCGTGGTGGGGAACTTATGTCTCGAGGACCAAGGGTGGGGAACTTATGTCTCGAGGGCCAAGGGTGGGGAACTTATGTCTCGAGGACCAAGGGTGGGGAACGTATGTCTCGAGGGCCAAGGGTGGGGAACTTATGTCTCGAGGGCCAAGGGTGGGGAACGTATGTCACGAGGGCATTCATTTTTCAGGGGTAGTGAGGTGTTTTGCCCGTTGTGTGTGAGTTTTGGGGATTTGTGTGTAGAGCTTTCAGAAGTCGAGACCTGATTCCGAAAATTGAGTGTAAGCAATCGAGAGAAACTGTAATTACTTTGACCCGCCCCACCCGAACCCGTGATACTTAGAAAAAGCTGCTACCTGTCTCACCCGTGCACGGGTGCAACACTAGGGGGTGTCTCCTAAAGATGTTAGTGAGCACTGTGCAGGTGTCTGTGTAAGAAACTGTAAAGCAATTAAACTGAAGCCAGTAGCCCATTTATTTTGAGAAGAAATGATGCATGTTTTAAAGGGATAGGTCGGTATTTTGCATTTGGGGCCTTAATTATGGTGTATCATACACTGAGCTACCCACCTGTGTCACTTTTGTTGGATTTGAGCGATATCCACAAACCACCATACAACGGGAGTCAGCGGGGCACAGACATTCACAGACAGATATCCGCATAAACAGTATTTTCTTATTTGGTTTAGAATGATACAATTACGTTCGTATGGCAGCTCATTCAATCTATAGCTACCAGCTATAGTCAAATGAATCAAAGCTACGTTTGGTCTCAAACAAAATTGTAGACGGAAAATAGTATTCTTTCAGTAGGCAGGGAAATCACAATCATATGATAATAAGTCCTGCACCAAATCAGTAAGTACAGGAGGCTTTTACTTTAACTGCTAGTAAAAAAAACATTCCGCTGTCTAGCCCAGTGTTTCCCAACCTTTTTTGTCTTGTGTACCCCCCAAGCCTTTTCGTTGTGCCATGAGTATCCCCTAAGTCAAGTTTCTCTATCCCAATGTAACTGAGCTACATGTATTTGATAAAATTACATGTTTCCAAGTACCCCCTGCAGTTTGCTCGCGTACCCCTAGTGGTACACGTACCCCTGGTTGGGAAACACTGGTCTAGCCTACTTAGAAATGGTGCATTGATTTTCATGTCATATCACTTGGAGGTTTTACAGTGTAATACTGATGTAGTGACACGTCTTTATGTATTTTGGAAGGTGCCAACTCTGGAGGATTTTTTCGCCATGACACTCGAGGTGTGATCATAAACATTCTTCGAAGTTGAATCGGAGATTGCAGCCAAAACTTGCAGGAACACACTTTCAATTGAGTAAGTCGCAGAGGAATTTGTAAATTTTGTTATGCCCAGACAGCTATGTCGGTATTGGGGTCAGTCAGTGACGTTAGTAGTAACAGACTTCACAGCTAGTACCATTATTGTATGGATTATTATCTTCCTGTTCTGTTTGATCTTAGTGCATTACACAAGAAGCGTTTTCATACACCTACTAATCAATTATTTATGAACAGAAGCCCCAAACCCCCCTTCATTGACTGAAGTGTCCCTACCTCTTACTTACTGTACTGTATATTGTCATCATATGTCCCATAGGCAATGCTGTACACAGCGCCCTGGAGCTGAACGTCTGCGGCCAGGTCACAGAAGGGTCCTGACCTCTCCCTACATCTCCATCCATGGCTGAAGTGCCCTTGAGCAAGGCACCTTACCCCACATTGGTCCAGGGAATGTAATCAGTACCACTTTTAGTAAATGAAAGCGTTAGCTAAGTGCAATGAAATGAAAATGTAATATATTCCATGTCTTTGGATAACCTTTATAAATGTGGTACTCATGTCATGCATCATAGTTCCATTGTCACACTCATTAGGGACACTTTCTCAACTTCCAACTGCTCAATATCTTGGACTCACAGAAAGAGATTATCTACATAACTCAAAAGACACCAGACACTGCTTACTGTTGTTTTTCTTACTTTATTTTGACGCACAGGGCGAAATGCATTGTTCGCTCCGAAAAATAAAGGAAGAAAAAGAACGGTAAGCAGTGTGAAGTGTCTTTTGAATTTTGTTCATTGTTCATCTTCTCCTGCCTCACACCACCATCTGCATTGCTGAGGGCTTGTGCACAAGGAGTCTCTTGAACTTAGATCATCAACATAATTTGATGGCCACTGTAAATAAATGTACCCATTTGTCATTACTGCCTCAAGTGTCATTACTTTAACTTCTTTACATAAAGGAAAAGAGAGAAGATTTTACTTGGACTCTAATGTCAGCAGGTGTGCCCAATAACAATGTGTACATCATAATTGTTTCCTTGTTTATTTTTGTTTGATTTAGCCATTTGTTCTGCTTTATATTTGGTCTATACACTAAATTACTGTCACTGCTCCTTTTAATTTTTTGCTTCCACCTTGATGGTAGAGATGAAGTTAATTGATTGTATTGTTGAGTTGTACATACCTCCCCATACCTCTTAACTGTTTATATGAGAGGATTTGATGTTTCTCGTTTACAATGTCATTCACAAAAAGAATTCCTTTAATGAACAAATATTTGTTGTTCATATTCTTTAAAAAAGGGTTTCAGGAGATGAAGGGAGTGAACATTAAATACGTAAATTGAGACACAACTAAGGAATTTATAAGTGTTACTTTACCATAAATAGTCAGATGATTACCTTGCCATGGCTGTAAAATGGAGCTTAATTTACCCAACTTGTTTTTATAATTAATTAAGGATATTTCCTCAATATTCTGGGGTATATGGATGCCAAGAATGTTGACGGCTCCATCCACCCATTCCACCGGAAGATCACATGGAAGACAGAAATCACTACTCTTCAAATAACCAAGTCGCAATATCCTACATTTCTCATAATTGGGTTTAAGCCCTGATATTTTTGAAAAGTTATTCAGGTCACTGATCAGATTATAAAGCGATTCATTGTCTGGTTTTATCATGAAACTAGAATCATCTGCATACATACATACTTTATTATTAATACCATTTCCAAACCTTTTATCCCTCTGTTAGATCTTATTTTCATTGCCAAGATCTCAATTGCAATGATAAAAAGATAGGGAGACAAAGGACAGCCTTGCTTGACTCCCCTTCGTATTGCTATTGACTTGGATAAATGCCCATTATTTAGAACTTTGCAGATAGCGCCTTCATACATCACTTTGACCCACTCTATTAAAGAGTCTCCAAAGTTAAAGTGCTTTAAACATTTGTTAATGAAGCCCCAACTGATTTTATCGAAGGCCTTCTCAAAATCAGCAATGAATATTAATCCAGCTTTGTTTTTGTTATCATAGTGTTCAATTATTTCTATTATTTGTCTGATACTATTTGATATGTTCCGTCCCTGTATGAAACCTGTTTGGTCATTATGTATTATTGATGGTAGTACTTTTTTAATTCTTGTTACAATACATTTTGCCAGTATTTTGGAGTCATACACCTTACGTGAGTGGTCTCCAGTTTTTAAGTTGAGTGGGGTCTTTATATTTTCCATTAGAGTCTTGCTTGAGGAGTAAAGAAATTACACTTTGCTTTTGTGTATCTGAAAGTGTACCCTTTTCAAAAGAGAAATTGAAACACTCCAGTAAAGGGTTTTTAGTCATAAAAAGCCTGGTAAGCTTCAATGGGGATCCCATCTGGTCCTGGTGTTTTTCCATTTTTAAATGAAAAAAATGCCTCTTTTCTTTCTGACGCTGTCACTTCTGTCCTGCTATTTTGTTTTGCAAGTAAAAAAGACTTTCGGAGCAAAAATGTGAGGACCGCACACACGTAGCCTCGTATCCAGGAGAGTGTGGTGCCTTCCTTTCCCATCTCAAGGCAACATGCCACGGTTTCATAAAGCTTGTCATTTTGTTTCAGCATCCTGGATATGCGCACAATCAATCCATAGCAAAACTCTAGCCGAAGAACCATTAAAAAACGAGAGCTCCAACGTTTACTTCTTGTTATCAATTGCCGACTGCCGTAGTAGCTGCCTGGCTGTCAGAATGAGCGTCGCAGAAAGATGACGTGGCACCTCAGATGAATACAGAATTTTGATTTGTTCTCTTAAGATTTAAACTTTCAAATGAGACGGCAATGTAATTGTATCATTCTAAACCAAATAAGAAAATACTGTTTATGTGTGCACGGCGGATTTCTGTCTGTGAATGTCTGTGCCCCGGGGGCACTCGTCATTCCGACATAGCACCATTCAGACATGACGCCATTGCAACATCCCGTCATTCCGACATTTTAGTATCAGCATTCCGACAATTTAATGTCACCATTCCGACACTTGTGGGGAGCTGTCCATGGTCATGGTGCTAGAGATCGCTCTTGCGTCGGCAGCACTCCACCCCCCCCCTCCTTTTTCTTAAATGTATAGAAATAATGATCCCCACAAGCGCAGGATATTTTTTTGGGAGAGAGACCGCTCGTGCGTCTTAACACTTGACCGCGGTGAAAAGTGAGAAGCTGCCGAAAATAAAAAGCACAAAAGGGACACTGACAAGTACAACGTACAGACACACATGATTGTCTTTAAAATAGAACCTAAATCAAGTTCATTGGCTGAATAATGATCCCCATGAGCGCAGGATATTGGGGGAGAGACCGCTCGTGCGTCGGCAGCAATCCACGCCCCACCCCCTCCTTTTTTTAACATGTAAAAAAATAATGATCCCCACGAGCGCGATATTATTTATTATTTAAGCATCTTAATACTTGACCGCGGTGAAAAGTGAAAAGCTGCCGAAAATAAAAAGCACAAAAATGACGCTTTGTTTTAAACAATTTCTGAAGACAGCTTAGGCCTACATCTCGCACACATTTATTCAACAACGCCAAGTTCAAACAAACACACGCAACACTTTCACACTCCAAACATTCTGCTTGCATGCATTCAGCTCAGGTCATACAAACATCGAATTAAACAGCAACCCGCCCAACCGACACACTGATAAGCAGGCACATGTACCCTATAAAGGAAATACCGAAACTGATAAGTAAAAACAAAGACTGGGGGACTCCACTATGAAAGGGGGAAATGGTGGAAACATCCAATTAAGTGCAGATAGGGGCGCGCAGGTTACAGCAGCGGCGGTCGCAATGCGGAGGACCCAACTGATGCCTACAGTACTGAGGACATATCGGCGAACTTCCATACAAAAGCAATTAATTAATTAATCAGTTTGAGGATCATAATGTTGTTTCCACTGACGGTAACCAAAACCAAAAACACCTTGTTGCACCATGCGCAAATTGACAAGGCTAAAGACTGATGTTCCAGTCGTCCAAACAGCCACCCAAAGTATGCCTATTCAAAAAGAACCTTCACCATTTTTTACTATGCTGTAGCCACGTTAAGTAAAGGGTTTTTATTGCAACTCCTCAACTTTTGCGATTTATTGGAACTTGTGCCTATGTGCATGAAGCCAATTAAACGTTCTGAACTGATGCCCACATACAAAGCCACGACCTACTGAGGTAGCCTAGGTTGCCCTATATGTTTTTGTAAGACACAAAATATTTCCTGAATCTCATTATAGCTAAATGTAAAAAGGAAGGCCTACATATCAGAGCATGTCTTTGGCATTTCGCTTCAGGTCTTTAGTACATCCTATCAGCTGCGTGTTTCAATCCTGGCTTGGCGTTGCATGCCCATGCCCAATTAATTCCCATGTCTGCGACAGAATAGGCCTATAAAGTCTCCGTTTTTTCATGCCGATCAATTTCCTTGTTCGTTCTTCAGCATGCATGTAAGTGTCATATGCTGGCGGACAGCTGAGATCCACATCCAATGATATTAATGTCACGTTACTGTAGGCCTACACAGAAGCGGAGAAGCGCTTTTAAAAGTCAGCAAATACAATGTGGCTGTTACTGTGGGAATTAAGAGGCAATGATCAGCCTTTTAAATCAGTTTTTAATTTCCGGAATTGTCTAGGCCACACACCAAACTCAATTTTTAACAAAACGTTTCATCATGTTATTATTTCAATCAACCTGTTGCGACCAAATCGCTCATCTGGGTTCCCGCGAAAGGGACACATTGCGTTTCCATCTCGTTATCTCACCTCAACTACTCGCCTAGTGTTTGAAAATGAGCTGAGGTTAGATTTTGAGATGCCTTTGCGCACGTGGTTCTAAATTCAAAGTTAAAGTTCAGTTTTGGATCTCAATGGACTGCCGAGGTTTTCACATGGTTGATCTGAAAATCCATCCTCCGTGGTTTCTTTGAAACCACAACTGAAGTCGGGGAAGACTCATCCCCCCATAGGCCTATCACGCATGTTTTTCGGAGTTAAGCGCGAGGGGTGTGGTAATATTTCAAGGGGAGAGCGTCAATATTATTTGGCTACTTTAAGCAACACTGAATAGGCACAGCAACCTGGATAGAGAAAACGTAGACTATTCATGTTGAAGCCCACCACAGGAACACGACCACACACCATCAAAGGAAACTAATAAAGAAACAAAAAGACAGAATGGAGAACTCTCACTCTCACCTCTTGTTTAAACTTAAAGTCAAAATAAATAAACTTAAAGCATGACACACATGTTCCAGATTCAGGTAGGTAGGTAGGTCTCTCTCTCTCTCTCTCTCTCTCTCTCTCTCTCTCTCTCTCTCTCTCTCGGGCATTTGCAGCAGACTATTATGTGTGTCTGTACGTTAAGCACCATAGGGAAGCCGCTGTTTATCGGTGTAGGCAATTGTCACAAAAACAAATAGCATCAGTTTTACACTGGCAAATGAAATATCGGCTACACAACGAGCCATCACCCCTTATCATCAGTAAATTACTGAGTGGGTGCGATCATTCTGGCTTGACTTGCGTGTGTCTTTTTCTCGGCTTTTGCAGCTGGTGCAGCCCTATTATTCCATGGTGAGCTGTCCACGCGTGTGGTGCTGAAATCGCGTGTCGGAATGCTGGTATGTTGAAAAAAAAAAAAAACATACCACCATTCCGACAAAAGAAAAATTGAAATTCGGAATGAGGGGACGTTTCATTTCTGAAGAAAATATCAGCATTCCGACAATTGAACGTCAATGTCGGAATGACGGTACGTCGGAATGGCAGCATGTAACCCTGTGCCCCGCTGACTCCCGTTGTATGGTGGTTTGTCAAGTCAAGTCAAGTCCATTTTAGTTATGAAGCACTTTAACCCTCAAGCGACCGGCCTGTTTTTGCGACTAATCTGACCGAGCGGGGTCATTTATGACCCCAAGGAGTTTATATAGAAATACCACCATATGAATTATTTTTTGGGGTTCATTCAAATTTATTTACATCTTGTACATACTTGTCCCTCATCTAAAGCAAAAAAATGTGAATTTGAACATTTTATTGTTTTGCTAAAAATTAGTCAAACTTACATACGTATATGCTAAATATGATGTATGCCCTCATTTGCATATGTAAACATCAAAATACAAAAAACATCCAATACATTTTTTTCTTCTCTTATCATCAGTAATCATCTGAGAAAGTTTCATGGTGATAGCTATCATTTTAATTTTTTAGCCTATTCACTTGTAGTAGTCTTACCGTAATAATACAGTATATTTATGCTAATTATGGAAATTGCTCAAAACCAAGCTAAATTCTATCCATTAGGCCCATAGATGATATTCCTGCAATAAAACTTTAAGATACTCAACATTTATGGGTTCATGAAATCACAAGATCAGAGAATATGGTAATTTACATAGACAAAACCATGTCTCAATTATATAACCTTGTGCACACTCAAAATTTCTCTGAAACTTTTTCTGGACATTGTAGCTGTGAAAAGGTGTCTTCCATATGTATTAGAGCAAAGAAATGATTCAACTGATGCTTCAGCCTTTGTATAGTCATATAATAAGGAAAATTCTAAAAACACCATTGATTTCTACACTGATGACTTGTTTCCTCTCTCTTTGTTCATCAGGATGACTTCCATTTCATATTCTCATCATGTAGCTAGGACCACTGTGCCATGATATCAACAAATATGGAGCAATAACAGAGGAAATGCTACCTGGGTGCCCTCACAATATGCTTCGTTGGCTATCGCAGGGGTGCCCTATTTATTTATATAATATGTTATATTTTAATACTATAAATGTTTATATTATGAATATTTTAGGTCTGCTGACCATGGCCTGCCCCAAGACACAAAATACAAAAAGCAGAGTTTGAAAATTACAACAACAATGGACATTATAATGTTGAGTATCTCATGGATCCTCTCGGGGTCATAAATGACCCCAGAGGTGTTTTGATTATAAATCCCACATAGATGGTCCAAATCTCACAAAAATCATTCACAACATGCACAACATATGTATTGACAAACTCCTAGAAGGACAATTTTTTCTGATGAAAATTGCAGAAATGGTGTATGAAAATATGTGCCCGGGGTCATAAATGACCCCAGTCGGTCGCTTTAGGGTTAAAATACAACAGCGGTAGCTGTCCAAAGTGCTGGACAAGTAGGAGGACTTCAAAGGAATCTTTCAACCTTAGAACACATAGACATTTGAGGACATAGGACAAAATGAAGAAGAAAAATCACGATCTAAAAAACTGAGCATCATGTAGAACAAAACAAAAAGGGGGGGGGGGGGTAGGTTATGTTATAGGGCAGTGGTTCTCAAACTTTTTGTGTGAAGTACCACCCGAGAAAATATTGAGCTCTCCGAGTACCACCTTGACAACCAACATTAGAATATCGCAGCAAAGGCCTTCCATATTCACTTTCGCCAGTCAATACAGGAAAGGTTCATAACGGCATCAACAGCTATGGTCACATTCAATGCAAGTTTGTTTTTACATTTCTTGCTTGCCTAGTATTATTCTGCATTATGTTTTCAGATTCATACAGTTCAATATTACAAAATGTGAGACCAAAGAGACATTTTCGACTGCAACAACTTGATCAGCCTTCAAATCAATGCACAAAAAATGAATTCTTCCAAGTACCACCAGAGATGTCTCAAGTACCACCAGTTTGAGCACCACTGTTATAGGGCAAACCATAAAAGGACAGTTTCATAACGACACATTTTAAAAATAAGAAAAAATATAAGAGCTAAGGGAATGATCAACGTTTAAGAAGAAAGAAATAAAAAATAATAAAAATAGAAAAAGATAGATAAATAACTAGGTGCAAACACAGAGGTCATACAGTGGTAAAAGCTAATGCATAAAAGTGAGTTTTAAGGTGAGTTTTAAAAGCAGCTAGGGAGGGGGACAGGCGGATATGGAGTGGCAGGTCATTCCAGAGTTTAGAGCCCATTACTGCAAAAGCTCTGTCTCTGGTTCTCAGCCTGGAGGGTGGCACAATGAGGAGCGATTATTCTAATGACCTGAGGGACCTGGAGGGGGTGTTAACTTTTAGTAGGTCAGATAAATAAGATGGTGCCAGGCCAGGAAGAGCTTTAAAAAAAATAAAAGAATCTTAAAATCTACTCTGTAGCGTATAGGTAGCCAGTGTAGAGCAACAAGCACAGGCGTGATATGCTCCCGCCTTCGAGTTTTAGGCGGGCAGCAGCATTTTGCACAAGTTGCAGGCGGGAGAGGGAGGAAACACTGAGGCCAGCATACAAGGCATTGCAGTAGTCAAGGCGTGACGAGATAAAAGCATGGATGACTCTTTCAAAGTTTTTAAAAGATAAAAAGGGTTTGGCCTTGGATACTACTCGTAACTGAAAAAAACTAGACTTAACAACCATATTGACCTGTTTCTCCATACTAAAAAATGAGTCTGAAAACACCCCAAGGTTTTTTGCTGAGTCTTTTACATATGGTTTGAGGGGGCCTAAATCCTTTGGGGGGGCAGAGGTAGTACTAGGCCGAAAGACAAGGACCTCAGTTTTACTTTCGTTAAAACTTTAAAAATGTAAGGCTACCATGCTTTGATGTCCTCAAGGCAGTCAAGTAGTTAATTGAAAGCATTTGTCTTACAGTGTTTAAGGGGCATATATATCTGTGTGTCATCAGCATAACAATGAAAAGAGACATTATATTTGCGAAGGATGGATCCTAGAGGTAGCAAATAAAGGGAGAAGAGAAGAGGGGCAAGAATCGAACCCTGCGGAACGCCACAGGGGAGAGGAGCGGAAGGGGATACAGAGTCGCCAAGGTACACTGAAAAGGATCTATTTGCAAGATAAAATTTAAACCAATCAAGGGCAGTGCCTCTGATACCAACAGAGTTTTCAAGGCGAGAGATTAAAATGTCGTGGTCGACAGTGTCAAATGCAGCAGTGAGGTCCAGTAAAATTAAAATGGCATTGTCACCAGAGTCAGTGGTCATTACAAGATCATTAAAAACCTTAAGTAAAGCGGATATCGCTCAAATCCAAAATCTCACGGAAGGCTTCAAATCAAACAACAGTGGCACAGGTGGGTGTATGTAAATGCAAAATACCGACCTATTCCTTTAATGAGGAGGCTTTTTTGCATGACATCCATAAAAGTGATTACATATGTATGATGTCCAGAGATATTGTAAAGAATGCATTTGTTCTGCTCAAATCAGTGCGCTCCAAAAAATGAGTTCTCCCTGCTTCCTGTTGCTCTTCCAGTATTTCAGAAGTAACAGCATTTAACTCATTGGCTGCCTTGGGCGGCAGCTGACGTCATTTCGAATAGTGACACCCCCTGCCTTTTGCGGCGTCCGCCGACAATTGCGTTTTTTGCGGTCTCTCCTATATTGTGTTAAAATGTCAGAGCTCTACGCATGTTCTAACTGTTCCTGTAGGTGGCAGAAGTGTCCTTAGGAACAGTCAGGGCAGGGTATTAGCTCAGAGCAAGATGAAATGTCAAGACAGTAACATACCCTTTTACTATAATAATCTCAAAAGTAGCATAGCAAAAGTAAAGCACCTGTGACAGTAGTCTACTTTCTTGCCCTCTGATTTTACAACAGGTAGGCTACTGATATTAGTGGCAGAGCCTGACAAAAAACCTTCCTCTCATGAACAAATATAATCCCCTTTTATCTATCTAGTAGGCTAGGCATTGTAGCTAGCTTGCCCAAAATACACCATGTTCAACTGTTTCATTTTGGATATGTGATCAATATCAGGATGAAAAAGATCATCTAACAGGAAAATGCACTAGTATGGGGACTGGTGGTGATGTGCAGTCATCTCAGTTGGGGATGCTTGGCTATAAAGTTCGCTATGTTAATTAGCTAGCTCAAAATCGCTAACAACTTACAACTAAGCCTAAATAATGGAGCCTTGGTAAGTCAGCTATTTTAACTCATTCTACAGCAGTGACGTGCAGTGAGGGGTATGGTAGGGTAGGCAGTAAATATAGAAAATAAATATTTTTTGTGTATTTTTTAATACTATATACTCAACTATTTTAACTCATTCTACAGTTACTTTTTAGATCTGTATAGTATGATCAGCTCACTGTAGCATTAAAAAGACTGCAGATTGCAGAAGGTTGCAGATTCTTGAAACAGAGTAGCCTTGCCTTATGTTTGGTCAGAATAAGATGCACTCAGCTGGGGTCAGCTCTATGTTCCCACGGCCCATTGGTCCCCCAGCTTAACACTCAGAGGTCTAATGCCCTCCAGACAAATCTGTAAATGTGTGAGTTTTTGTCATTGAAACATTTAAGTCACACCATTAGAAACCTTTCTAGATTTCAAATATATATATATATATATATTAAATTAATTATATAGCTGGCCCAATTTAAAGAAAGTGAAAAGAAATCTTCGAATATTCTGTACTCTCTGCCTGTAGCAGCCACACCTATAGCTATTCACATGTAAAGTACCGGTGCTTGAGTGGCTATTCAGAGGTGACAACACGCCCCTTTCATCTAGGATAAACACAGCCATGCTGCTCACTTGGCCACAGGACAAAGAGAGTGACAGGGGGGTGTGCTATCAGAGGGGGGTGTGGGCCATTAGAGGTTTTTCACACCTATCTCATTAGTATTCAAATGAGACAGGCAGTGGCCTGACATAGTGTTTCTTTTTTGCATTTTGTATGAAAACAACAAAACATTTATAAATGCCCTTTTTACTTTTATGCAGCCAACACTTTTGTTTACAAGATTCAAACTTCAAAAGTCTTGGCTAGATATATTTATTGTGTGTTTTCTTGCACTTTTTGAAGACCTCTGAAACCTGTTTTTTTGTACAGTTGTGTTTATACTCAATTTAAATAAAACATGTTTGTATGACATCCAATTTTCTTTCAGATTATTTATTGACAGGCTTTTCAGAATGCGACCATATATTTCATTTTTGCATAGATGCTTACTGTTAGTTGAAAATACTTGAAAATGTCAGGGTGGTGCAAGCAGCCTAAAAGCCTCTGAAAGGCCTTAGACCTCAGAGGGTTAAACCTGCTGCTCCATGTTCCCACAGCTTAAAGGGACACTGTGCAGGAAATGGTCAGAAAAGGTACTGCAACTATGCTGCTCATTTTGTGTGGGTATTTTGTGTGGGTATAATGTCCGCGGATCACCGCGAGATCAACTATTGCATCTGATACGTCCGCGCAAAGATTTCAAAGTTCCACGCAGAACATTGCTTCCTCTTTCACGCTTCGTCTCTCGAAATGGCAGGCTGACAAACTTAGGATGACCGATCCAGAAGATCCAGCTTGCTCGTTTTCAAGATGGGTAGCCTATATGCCCACTACTTTGATTTCATTGAAAATATGGAGGCCAAGAACATTTCAGTTAAATGCACACTGTGCTTGAAACCCAAACCGCTTTCCACATCGATAAACGGTAGCCTACAAACAATTTGACGATTTGAAGAGGTGCCATAGCACCACCAAATTAGTCAGGAAAGGAGGGGATGCATCCCATTCACGAGACAGGGACACGGCACGACGGGGGGGATGAGTAGCCTATGTTTGAAGTAGGCCTATAGAAGTAGTTTGCGTAGTTTGAAGTAGGCCTATAGAAGTAACCAAAAAGAAGTAGTCAAATAAAGTCTATATTCATGAAGTATATCATGAAGTATAATAAATTAAAGTAAATAATAGTAATAATATGAGTAATAACACATTAATCAAGTAAATAAAAAAAATGAGATCCCCTCCCCACAATTCAAGGTTAAAAAAAACAGTGCTGTTGATATTTTTAAGGTGCACAACACACACACACACACACGCACACGCACACGCACACGCACACACACACGCACACGCACACACACACAACACACACACGCACACGCACACGCACACGCACACACACACACACACACGTGTATGAACACATGTATGAATAAACAAATCAATAGGATGTTACAGTGAGGGCCATCCCTTAAAAGGAAAAATCATAGAACACCAGTCCAGAGACCTATGTAAGAGCACTAGAATTAAGCAGTCTAATGGCTTCAGGGTACAGGCTATTAGAAAGTCTTGTAGTTCGTGCCTGTAATGACCTGTATCTTCTGCCTGAGGGAAGCAGTTGGAACAGGTGGTAAGCAGGGTGGTGACAGTCTTGCAAAATATTTTGCACTCTTCGTAGACAGCGTGTGGTGTAGATGGTACCTATCTCTGGGAGAGGTGACCCAGTGATTCTCTGTGCTGTTTTCACCACACGCTGGAGTGCCTGCTGGTCTGCTTTTGTGGAGCCTGAGTACCACACCAAAGACCCATACATCAGAACGCTGCTGATCGCACAGTTGTAAAAGTTCACCAGCAGCGGTCTGGGGATGTGATAGCCTCTTAACTTCCTCAAGAAGTTAAGTCTTTGCTTGGCCTTACCCTCGGCTGAGGCTATCTGTGTACCCCAGGACAGATCATCAGTCACAGTCACCCCCAGGAATTTAAAGGGGCATTCCACCGGTGGAGACATGAATATGTTACTGAAAGTGGGTCATATTTATAGTAGAATAGTAGCATACATTTCTAATTTGGTGCCTTCTTGGCCAAGAAAAGGCAGAAAATGACTTTTTAGTCCTTGTGGATTTGTGACAATCCCCATAATGCACTGCAATGCTCAAGTTCCACAGGCCACACCCAGTTATTTGGGACTATACGCATCATCCCTCCCTCAGCTTGCAGGCAGTGTTGCCAGATTGGGCTGTTTCCCGCCCAATTGGGCTGCTTAGGATGGTCGTGTGCGGGTAAAAATGGCATTTAGCAGAAAAACCCGCCCAATTTTAGCCATAGAAATCAATGGGGCACCTAAGTCACGCCCTTCTTCTTCCGATCCGTGGGGCTGGAGCGCTCAAAATTTTGAATGCGAGTTAATGGGGCGAGTCAAGATAAATCCTCATCCCGTTTGGCATGTGCTCTGGATTTCACATATGATGACAGTGAATTTGAAAGGTTTGGATTTGTGTTGTAAGACCACTCATTTTCGACACGCAAGAAACGTTATTTTAGCTTTTGTGCAAAACTGTGTTAGAGACTACACGTGCGCCTCGCATATCTGACGTGAACCGAGGCACAGCCAACCCTACTGCTGCAACGCGGCTTAAGTGGCTGCACGTCGGACATGCGATGTCTGTTGTGTAGTCCAAATAATTACATATTTTTGCACACACACAACTCAAAAATCGCTTGCCAAGTGAAGTCAACAAGCACACCATTGGTTGTTATTAATTCTGAGGCACAGCATATGTGTGATCGACGGGGAAATGCGAGGTGGATCGGAAAATAGCTTTGATCAGTTCATTACAGGATTTGCGTTCCCAGCCCCACGATCCGCCCGGAAGGGGTGGAGACTTAGGTGCCCCATAGAATTGGGCGGGATTTTGAGCTTCTAGGCTGGTTTTGAGCATTTTTTGGGCTGGAAATCATCAGCCTCATCTGGCAACCCTGCTTGCAGGTGCATCACAGTGGGACAGACATCACTGGAAAGGAGAAGCTGGAGCACACTGCAGCTTAGTTTTCAAGACTTTATTTTGTGCACACACGCGACCAACGTTTCTGTGTTGCTACACCTTCTTCAGAGTCAAATGATAGCAAGAGAGAGACACACATTTCAAGACTTGACATTCACAGGTCACTTGGTTTGGCTAAATTGGTCTGATCTCATTGCAGGTAATTGACCCCACCCCCCAACACCTGGACAAGATATATATAAGAGCCCACTGTAAATTAAGCATTGCTTAAAAGATCATTAAAAAGTAAAAATGGACAAGGTGATATCTATTTCCACCCATTTCCTATAACTTTAAAGGGACACTGTGCAGGAAATGGTCAAAAAAGGTACTGCAACAATGCTGTTCATTGCAACTGGGCTTGATCTTTACATGAAAGTTTACTAAGTAATAGACAAATATTTTCTAGTATGGTCCAAGTACAGTCTTTTTTAAGCAAAAAATGGCTATTTTTGGAAATTCAAAATGGCGGACCATGAAGAAGACCCCCCGTAACTTTTTACAGCTCAACACTTTAACAAGTCAGCCAACACTTCCAGCCCTACCAAGCAGCACACACACACACACACACACACACACACACACACACACACACACACACACACACACACACACACACACACACACACACACACACACACACACACACACACACACACACACACACACACACACACACACACACACACAATGCCATTGGGGGCTGTCCCCTTGCACGGGTGAGGCATAAATGCAATTTCGTTGTGTACAGTGTTCACTTGTGTGCTGTGGAGTGCTGTGTCACAATGACAATGGGAGTTGGAATTTCCCAATGGACTTTCAAACAGACATGCTAATAAAGCACCCCTTTCCATTTGAATTTGAGAGAGAGAGAGAGAGAGAGAGAGGGAGAGAGAGAGAGAGAGAGAGAGAGAGAGAGAGGAAGAGAGAGAGAGAGAGAGAGAGAGAGAGAGAGAGAGAGAGGGAGAGAGAGAGAGAGAGAAAGTATCTCCCTGTATCTCTAGAATTCTCTATTTCCCACACATTTGACCCGAACACTGATGCTGTTGTTACTAAATCAAACAAATAGTATGCTCCTGAAAACACACATGCACGCACGCACGCACGCACGCATGCACACACACACACACACACACACACACACACACACACACACACACACACACACACACACACACACACACACACACACACACGCACGCACGCACGCACACACACACACATTTTAGACTCATTAGCAAAAACAAAACGTTGTTGTTCTTCATCCGCCATTGAAACTTAACAGACAGCAGTAAAGCTTACATCACCCTGTTCGGCCAATGGTGATTTTGTATCCCATCCGCAGCCTGATTCAAATAACCAACTACAATACATCACATCTGAAGGATATGGGGGATGTACACAAACAATGCAGGCGAAAATGTAGCCCATAGTCTGGGATTATGTACAGAGGCTTGGCATAATGTTATTATTCATACCAAAGACTCTGGGATGATAGCAGAGACAAAGTTTCCTCGAGAGATTAGCAAAGTGCATCAATCAATCAAAATCTAACATGGTTATTTCATTCTAATTTACCAAAAACTCTGAACATCTGGTTTTAAAACGAAAACACAAACTCACATTCACATGCAGCAGAAACACGCGGTCCCATCAGAAGGCCAATCCTTGTACGAGTGAACTCAACAGATGCTAAAAAAATGAAGTCCTCGAACTGAGTAGAATTAGTTATTATTAACTAGCCTAATAACTAAAGAATTACTGTAATATTAGTGTACTATTTTTAGTAGTTTATTTCCAGTATTCATGCTGCCCATTCACAAATGTTATCTTTGTCTTTAATTCTTACCACCGTCATCGAATTCTAGTATTCATAATGACTTTAAAAACAAGACCCATAGAAAATAGAGTTCTATATCCATGTCAACAACAAACATACCAAGGGAAACTTCAGACTTTCCTTTATCATTAGAAAAAACATATTGTGAAAATAAAAATGTAAAAACAAAGAAGAATGTCCGCACACTGCTCCTGTGTTGATTTTTTTATTTTTTTCTCAAGTGAAAATAAAAAATAAAAAAGATTGTGACTGCACATTCTACGTGCACTTACTCAATATATATATACACAACACACACACACACAGACACACATAAACACTCCCCATTCAGCCATACAGCATAAACAAAGCCATACTTCAACTCACTCCATAAACAGTAGTGGGGGATGTTAAGGGTTTTACCGTTACGGAAGTGACAAAAGCACCAAACTTTGCATGGTGTTTCTTTAGGGTATATGCAGTAATTCTAGCCTAGGAGCCCTCGAAAAAAAAGGTCTGCCATGTCATATACAATATGTCATGTAAAATAAGTCATGTTGTGTAATGCATTACATTGTTATTACATGACATTATACTTAGCTGACAATGTTAAAGTGGTAGTTCGCTATTTTAGACATTAAGCCCTGTTTGTGTGACTTCTGGGGTGAAGTAGAGATGTTCTCATCACAATTTTGACCTTTGGTGCTGACCGGAGCATTTGGGTATCCAAGACTGCAGCCCCCCCACCTTTACATTGACTCCAATAGACCCCTCAAGCAATCGATTATAAAATGGCATTAAACTTTCGTTTGAGAAGACATGGAACTCACCGTGTGGTCAGTGGTAGACAGCGATAAATTGACCCGAAAATTGCAGCGAAATATGCCTTCTAACTGTTGTTTAGCATTTGGCGGACCTATTTTTCCCCAGACGTCGTTGAATAGCAGTAGACATCCAGCCAGTAGGTAGCGATAGTGTGTTGTTTATGTAGACATCAAGGAGCGAGGTAGAACGGCTATCTTTGAGCGGGACTGGCTACAAAAACTACAGATTGCATACAAACCATAGATAGTAACGTAAACAAACGCACCCCCATTTCCGGTCGCGCGGAGTAATACTAGTCAAACCAATACAATCAATGAAGACGGACAATAATGAATATATCTTCTCTGGAAGCATATTTCGCGGTGATTTTCGAGCCAACGTATCGCTGTCCACCCCTGACCACTCGGTGAGTTTCATGTCTCTGCAAATGAAAGTTTAATGCCATTTTATAATCGATTGCTTGAGGGGTCTATTGGAGTCAATGTAAAGGTGGGGGGGCTGCAGTCTTGGATACCCAAATGCTCCGGTCAGCACCAAAGGTCAAAATTGTGATGAGAACATCTCTACTTCACCCCAGAAGTCACACAAACAGGGCTTAATGTCTAAAATAGCGAACTACCACTTTAATATAGTCCCGAACTCAGCAGAGATGAAAGGGCAGTGGTAGCCTGCTTGACCAGATTGATGAAACTACAAAAATGTACATAGTGTGAAAGTATGGGAAAGGCTGTGCTTACATGCTGGATAGCAAATGTAACATTGTGAGCAATTTGAGAAGATGCTCATTCTTAAATAAATGAGCATTTCCCACACTAAAACTATGGTGAGAATAGACTGCTGCTAATGCTAATGATGTCCAAGGTAGCAGGTTTACATCCTCTTATTTCCATAACAGATATTTTTTTATTTGTATGAGAGAGGGTAAAGGACAGGACCTCTCCATATGTATGAAGAACCCATAAGATCACCTAATTCTAAATTCACACAAGTAGCATTGTGTATATAGTGAGTGCATTTCAGTCATCATTAGAATGGCACACAGATTACTCAATATACATGTAGACTACAGTATTATATTACATTACATTGCATTTGGCAGACGCTTTATATAACCAAAGCGACTTTCAAAAGAGAGTATTATTCCTGCTGCTCCATGTTCCCATATTTTAAAGAAATTATGCAAATATAGGCCCAATGTTCCACAACTCCATGTTCCCACATTTCTGAGTAAACTAGGAGAAGGTCCCTTTCTCTCCGCCTAAATTTGAATAGGCCTATCTTCTTAGAAATGTGAGAACATGGAGCAGCAGGAATATGCTGTGGGACCAATGGGCTGAGGGGCCAATGGGCCTGAAAATTAATGAAACACATTTTCATCAGTGCAGAGCAACCAGCAGTTATTTTTGTCTGGTTAAGAGTGAGAGCTGTTTTATGTAGTTGTGTACAAAAATGTGAATCACAAAAATAAACATTCCTTCAGTGTATAAATATCATCAGTTACAGCGGTGGTGTATATGTGAGATCATGTAGCCTACTCGTGTTGAAATGACATCAGTAGGAGTACTTCTACCTACACTAAAATAGTTAATACACCTCTGTCCCCCACTGTCTTCAATTCTACACTTTATACACCTCTGTCCCCCACTGTCCTCAATTCTACACTACACTTTATACACCTCTGTCCCCCACTGTCCTCAATTCTACACTTTATACACCTCTGTCCCCCACTGTCCTCAATTCTACACTTTATACACCTCTGTCCCCCACTGTCCTCAATTCTACACTTTATACACCTCTGTCCCCCACTGTCCTCAATTCTACACTACACTTTATACACCTCTGTCCCCCACTGTCCTCAATTCTACACTTTATACACCTCTGTCCCCCACTGTCCTCAATTCTACACTTTATACACCTCTGTCCCCCACGGTCCTCACTTCTACCTACACTGTATACACCTCTGTCCTCCACTGTCCTCAATTCTACACTTTATACACCTCTGTCCCCCACTGTCCCCAATTCTACACTACACTTTATACACCTCTGTCCCCCACTGTCCTCAATTCTACACTACACTTTATACACCTCTGTCCCCCTCTGTCCTAAATTCTACACTACACTTTATACACCTCTGTCCCCCTCTGTCCTCAATTCTACACTTTATACACCTCTGTCCCCCACTGTCTTCATAGTATGTAGTCTTAGTAGTAGGCCTACTGGGAGAGTGTGAAGGTGATTTCCTTAACGTCCTCTTCCTGGGAAAGGGCTTCTGGTCAGAGAGTAGAAAACATTCTCCTTAAATGTAGCCAGAGGGAGAAAATGAAAGTGTGTACATGAAAAGTGTTTACAGTATGTGCGTGTACAAGTGTGTATATGTAGGGTACTTTGAGCGTTTCTTGAAGAATCTCCTTGATTGGAAAGAGCTTCTGTCATGTGGAATAGAGAATGGAGATGAGAACCATCCCATCATCATCATCCCAGGACTCCCAGAGATGAGAAACATCCCATCATCATCCCAGGACTCCCAGAGATGGCCAGTGCATGAGGTCGAGTAACGACTGGCATCCAACTCTAGTTCTTCACGATACAGGTCTTTTCGTCGAATGGATTCCTGAGAGGGGACCATTCGAACAAAACGTTGGACCATTAGTATAAGGCTGGGGATCTTTAGTCGAGGATGGTCCGTCTACCGCAAAAGCCAACGAAAGGTCCTTAAAATTGAACTAAAGATCCTTAGGTTTCAACTAAAGGTCCCTTCAGTCTGCCTATATTAGAAATGTAAATCAGATTTTTTAATGCTCATTTTAACGGGTTTTCTTAGAATCAGCTTTTTTCATGCTCATTTTAACGGTTTTGTCTATTTAAATATGTTCATTTTAACGGTTTTGTCTAGCCTATTTTAAATAGCCTATTTGTTTTTTGTTGATTTAAACATGTAAATCTATAAATAAAATGTAGGCCTACTTACTCGTTTTTACTGGTAGGCTATGTTGTTGTTGTTTTTACGATTAAGTCCATGGCTACAGTAAAGAGAGAGAGAGAGAAGTTAAATCGTTACATTAACACTGCATAGGAGCGCTCTCTCTCTCTCTCTCTCTCTCTCTCTCTCTCTCTCTCTCTCTCTCTCTCTGCCCGGCGAGGCAATGTTCTTGGGCGGTAACTTTTTAGATGCGAAGCACCAGCAACAAGAGAATGCTGTCTGCCTTACTGGTAGGCTATGTTGTTGTTGTTTTTACGATTAAGTCCATGGCTACAGTAAAGAGAGAGAGAGAGAAGTTAAATCGTTACATTAACACTGCATAGGAGCTCTCTCTCTCTCTCTCTCTCTCTCTCTCTCTCTCTCTCTGTCTGTCTGCCCGGCGAGGCAATGTTCTTGGGCAGTAACTTTTTAGATGCGAAGCACCAGCAACAAGAGAATGCTGTCTGCCGACACTTTGATGTTTCTGATTCTGAATGACAACAAAGTTCGCGCATGAAAACATTACAGAACCCATGCTGTGTCCTAAGTCCATGGCTACAGTAAAGAGAGAGAGAGAGAGAGAGAGAAGTTAAATCGTTACATTAACACTGCATAGGACCGCTCTCTCTCTCTCTCTCTCTCTCTCTCTCTCTCTCTCTCTCTCTCTCTCTCTCTCTCTCTCTCTCTCTCTCTCTCTCTCTCTCTCTCTCTCTCTCTCTCTCTCTCTCTCTCTCTCTCTCTCTCTGCCCGGCGAGGCAATGTTCTTGGGCTAGGCCTATAGTTTTATTAATTGAATAAGCTGGTAGCTGCCCATTTTGTTTCATAGCCTGTCTTTTATTGTTGGAAATTTACCTTTACACCCTTACATTTTTTGACAATAATCTAGACAATATTTGAGAAGCTTTTTTTTCACTTTTACACCGTTACTTTACTCCCATCTGCGGGCAGAGAGGCGGGACCAAGCACAGCCTGCTCGCTTTGAATCAAAGCAGTGCGGTTTAATGTGTCTAGAAGTAGGCTATTGACCCTTGTGCTCGCTTTGAATCAGAGCAGCGTGTCTAGGCTATAGACTATAGTGCATCTAGAAGTAGGCTATTGACCATTGAGCACATTTTCATGCAGCGAGTTTTCTGACTTTCCGGTAACTTTTTAGATGCGAAGCACCAGCAACAAGAGAAAGCTGTCTCCCGACACTTTGATGTTTCTGATTCTGAAAGACAACAAATAGTTCGCGCATGAGCCAGAAAACAATATAGGTCCTAACAGTGTTGAAAACATTACAGAACCCATGCACCTGTGTTAAGCCCATGGCTAGAGAGAGAGAGAGAGAGAGAGAGAGAGAGAGAGAGAGAGAGAGAGAGAGAGAGAGAGAGAGAGAGAGAGAGAGATGTTAAATCGCTACGTTAACACTGCACAGGAGCGCGTTCTCTCTCCGCCGCGTCTTTGCATGAACAAATGAAATGGTAATTGAATAATAGTTTGCCAGTATTGCAGGGTGTATTAAACCCAGTGTACGTTGGGGTGCAAGGGAGAGCAAGGAAGAGAGCAGCATCTGTGATTAACCGCTTCCAAATGTGTGCGTAAAACCTGCTGTTAACCAGTGGATTTTGTGAAGCTTGAAGCTTACCGCATTAAAAAAAGCTTTGTTTGATTTCGTGTTTGTATTTTACTTTGACGTTGCCTATAGTCATCACTTTATGGGTATTTTCAGTTGACCCCCTACACGTTTTCTTTCTGTCATGTAGGTTATTGTAAATAAATCGACCGTATTTTTTATCATTTTGATTTCGGACTTAATTTAGCCCTTCAATCACCCCTCTCCAATTGCAAACTTTACCCTGATAGAAGAGCATTCGCTACCCTGCACTACTCGTTAAGCACTTATTGTCTGACTGATTTTGGCTGCTGCGAATAAGGTAGGTCTATCTTATTTTTTAAAAAAGGGTCTGTCACCGTTTTGGCTGAAGGTTGACACCACGAACCAGATGACAATTGCAGTCTTGCCGCGGGTCTTGAACAGTGCGCTCTCTTTCCGATTCAGATTGCTTCTTCTGAGAAGGCAACTGGCTACCGCGGGAGAGGGGAAAGGTGGCAATATTATCCACAAGCTTGTTGGATAAATTGTGTTTAGCCTATCGCAGATGAGGTTCTGGAATATTTTGTAGTGCATGGGACATTAACAAGGAAAGGTAGCTATGATATCCTCGTGAATAGGTCTTCGACTTTTCAAAATGCCTCCTGCTCGCTTTGAATCAAAGCAGTGCGGTTTAATGTGTCTAGAAGTAGGCTATTGACCCTTGTGCTCGCTTTGAATCAGAGCATCGCGCGTCTAGGCTATAGACTATAGTGCATCTAGAAGTAGGCTATTGACCATTGAGCACATTGTCATGCAGCGAGTTTTCTGACTTTCCGGTAACTTTTTAGATGCGAAGCACCAGCAACAAGAGAAAGCTGCCTCCCGACACTTTGATGTTTCTGATTCTGAATTACAACAAATAGTTCCATTAGCCAGAAAACAATATAGGTCCTAACAGTGTTGAAAACATTACAGAACCCCTGTGTTAAGCCCATGGCTACAGTAGAGAGAGAGAGAGAGAGAGAGAGAGAGAGAGAGAGAGAGAGAGAGAGAGAGAGAGAGAGAGAGAGAGAGAGAGAGAGAGAGAGAGAGAGAGAGAGAGAGACGTTAAATCGCTACGTTAACACTGCACAGGAGCGCGTTCTCTCTCCGCCGCGTCTTTGCATGAACAAATGAAATGGTAATTGAATAATAGTTTGCCAGTATTGCAGGGTGTATTAAACCCAGTGTACGTTGGGGTGCAAGGGAGAGCAAGGAAGAGAGCAGCATCTGTGATTAACCGCTTCGAAATGTGTGCGTAAAACCTGCTGTTAACCAGTGGGTTTTGTGAAGCTGGAAGTGTACCGCATTAAAAAAAAGCTTTCGCAGATGAGGTTCTGGAATATTTTGTAGTGCATGGGACATTGACAAGGAAAGGTAGCTATGATATCCTCGTGAATAGGTATTCGACTTTTCAAAATGCCTCCTCTCAACATTCAACATGTAAATGGGTTATTCTGTAGTCCAACGCTATCCTGGCAGGAGAATCATTCGTTACAAATACTGCATACACACTCAGCAATTGTGTCTGTTGGTTTTTGTCCTCCAGGTCTTCATAAAATCATCTACCACCGCTGTGATCATTTGACTACACACCGCTGAACAGTTAACAGTTTTTTAGGCTACTGTATTGACAATTGCAGTCATGCCGCTTGTCTTGAACTGTCTCTTCCCGTTCCATATCGTGACAGCCAGATGAGAAGCGCAAAGGTGGGGGCTATCCGCGATCGCGGAGGAAAGGTGTCAATATCCATAGCCTAACCCTTGAACTGTGGAGCAATTACATATTGTTTAGGTTCTTGAATACTTGGAATTAGCATGGAATTAATTTTCCATTAATAAGGAAACGTGTAAGATGTATCCTCAATCATCCCCGATAATGTTTTTGTCATAGGCCTAGCCTAATGTTAATGCCCTCCCCAACACATATCCCCAGTACAATATTGCGACACACGCTTGGCACAATGATAGGCCTACTAAATGAGTTCAATGTTCTTGCAACACTTTTCCCAAGAAAAGTCAGTTTTCATTTCGAGATTCCAGAGCAAATCAGCTGGTACTGCGCTGCTCCTCGCTGGTCAATAAACGTTGAACTGAACCGTGTTGTGTGCGTGTGTGGCTATGTGTGTACCATCGTATGTCCATGATCGTCCGTGCTCTTATCATGCAAATGACATGTCATGCAGGCAAGGGCGTCCGTTTGATTTCAAAAGTGCTGGCCCGGACAATTACCATAAACCCGAGTAAGGTTTGAAAAGTGCTGGGTACAAGATAAGGCTACTTCCGATTTGAGGTTTCATGATCAATAGCCTAATACGCATTGGCGTATTGACGCATAATGTGGCCATGTTAAAAATTAAAAGCCATCTGCGCTGTCTTGTTTATTTCTGATATCCTGCGCTGAAGTCATCTGTATCATACATATTATTAATGCAACGGTAACTGAGTGGTTAACCCATCATAACTACATGTAGCCTTGCATAATGGTGCACGTCAATTTGTTGTCATAACTTCGCTCTGTCCCTTTTGATTTCCTCAAGCAATTCATCCCTTTTGTCATTGTCCCTGTTTTACTGTTAGTCTTATGGACCTAGGGCGTATCGATCACCATTATTTGCCTGAAACCTGCAAACTAAACACTGCATGCGCGCAGCCACACAGAGCATTCTCTGTGTCAAAGGAACCCTTTCTCCGCGCCTGTGCGGCATTCTCCTTATCGCTCCTAGAATGGCAATACATGTTGGCAAACTTTATTTTGCATAATTCACGATCATCTGGATATATTTGGCTAGGTTACTCAGCAAAGAACATCATTAACATTAGTGAGGTAACTTTTGGCGTGCTGATACAAACACCAACGGTGAATCACGACGCAGGCTCTACTTCCCCAACCATAGCCTACTGAAAAGGTCCATAGCCATTGTGTTCAACGCCCTTTGATAGGCTCTGCTTGTATCAGGGTCGATAGGCTAATGATGATGGTCAGGGCGCACATCAGTGTTTGGGTTGTCTGATGCTTTTTTTCTGGAATACTGTGCCGATTAGATAGAAATGATCATGTTATGAACCCGAGTTTGCGCGGTGAACGAGGCAGCCTGCAAACAGTTTGAAGCGCAATGTGGCTGTAACAAGTTAGAAAGTAGCCAAACCATGTTGCTTGTTAACCTGTTTAAATTATGAGCGTTCCACGAACTATCTTTCTTTGCGCACGCTATAAACTATGGTTAAGTATGTATGCTTTATAATGTTGGTAAAGGCGGGATAAGCGGGATAATGTATTGTCCACACGTGACTACGGAAAATACATTTCCCTTCAGAGATAACAGCACTCCGCCTTCGGCGTCGGGGGTGTTATTCGCCCCGTAGGGAAACATTTTCTTATAGTCATGTGTGGACAATACATTATCCCTTAGGCCTACCTTTAAATTGATGTCGTACATTTTAAAACATTTCGTTGATAGCCTATTGTAATGGTGCAAACGACGAGATGGGCGCCAGCCAGGCAGCAAGACTGCCGTTACCTTTCCAAAAATTAATAAAAATCAGTGACCAACACATTAGAAATAATTCATATCAACACAACGAATATCTTTTCTTACATTTAGTAGTGCACTTTTGCAAAACCCTCTCAATTTGGAACAGCTCACATCAATGTCTGGTTTTAGCGATTCTTGCGAATGGTGATCTTCTCGGCGCACACTTCATGGTTCCCTCTCTCTTGCTCTCTCGCCTTGTTGCTTCCTGACAGTCTCACCCGCCATTTGAAATTAACTCCAAATTTTATAGGCTGCACGTGTAGTTCACAGGGGGTAACGCTGTTATCTCACTCCGGAGGAGGCAGAGGCAGTCCGTTACAATATAGTATATATAAAATAGGCTATAAAATAGGCCTAATGATAAAAAAGCAGCCTGAACTAAAATTAATAATTAATTTAAAAAAAATAGAGACGCACGCACGCACTTTCTACATGGTTCGATTTTTGTTTTCATTGCATTGTGGTGGTAGGCACACAAGTTTGATAAAATATAAAAAATAATAGGCAAATAAAATAGGCAGACTAAACTAAACATCTGCCCAGTTACACGAAAGGTCTGCATGGGTTGAACGTAACGTCCTTAGGTCTTCAACGAAAAATCCTCAGGTACTGCACGAAACGCCCCATGCCTTCTACTAATGGTCCAACGTTTTGTTCGAATGGTCCCCTCTCAGCAATTCATTAGACTAATCGTCTCGAATTCGTTCTCTATCAGCACTACACGTGAACTTTGTTCAGTTGGCCACTAAGGGGCGCCCTTCACCTTTACCTTCCACCTGTAGTCCTCACCACTGGTCTCTATGCAGTTTCTGCTTTTTCAAAACTCTTTAACGCAGTCAGTTTAAAATATTAGTTTTATTGTACTCACATATCTCAACCTCTCTCTCTCTCTCTCCCTCACACGCGCACACACACACACACATACACACACACACACTTGATATTATTGACGAGTTAAAAACAACAGCATAAAAATCAGTACTGAGAAATTCTTAAGTACTTTCTTTCATTCAATGCTGTTTTACATATACTACCCTTGTGTTTATATAATGATAGATTTTGAATGTTTTCCAAGATCTTCTCCAATAGAAATGGAAGGCTGAAAGCTCTGCGTTGTGTTTTAACTGACTCACTAGCCAAAATAAAATAAGTCTCGACGTCGTAAGGGTCAAATCAGGATACAATTCATTGTAGAAAAAGTGAGATTATAAACAGATTAAAGGAAAGTAAAGGAATTACAGATGAAAATAAAACGAAGTGTAAAAGCGAAAAATGACAGAGTGTGGCTAAGTCTCGTCACCAAAGAAAATCTGCTCCTGGGCCGTTTCTCACTAACAGCAAATGATATCTACTGTATTATATCTCTGGCAAAATGACAAAATGGTGGCAAAGGTTTTTATACCTCTTCCTCATGTCAGCCGGCTACACGTATGCATGTATGATATTAAGCATGGTTAAGAAAGACACTGTTACCCCATCTACACGTATGCATGTATGATATTAAGCATGGTTAAGAAAGACACTGTTACCCCATCTACACGTATGCATGTATGATATGATAATAAGCAAAGAAGACACATATGCATGTATGATATTAAGCCTGGTTAAGAAGAACACTGTCATCCCAGCTACCTGTACACATATGCATGTATAATATTAAGCCTGGTTAAGAAAGACACTGTCATCCTAGCTACACGTACACATTTACAAGTATGATAGCATGGTTAAGAAAGACACTGTCATCCCATCTACAGTAATGACGATAATAAAAACACATATCGCTGAAGGATAACACATATGGACGCTTCTGGTATAGGAGATCAGAGCACACTGTGTTCTGGCCAAATGGCTTTCAGCGGCTACAGAGGAACAAACTGCAGTGTTACTTCAACACTGAGAGAGTACTCTGGGACCAAATGCACTCTAGAAGATGTTAAATTGACACTCTCAAGTGTTGAATCAACACTGCCTTTTTACTGTTTGAGGCTCCAGCTCTGAGCTCTCAAGATATCAGAAGCAGTAAGATTAAACATTTCTGTGGCACAGACACGGGCAAAGTTTCATATTAAAACTCCTCAACAGCGTTTGGTCAAGCACTTGTTTGTCACTTTGCCACCTACAAATGCAGCAGGAACACCAAACAAATCCAATAATAATCACCACTATTGTATTCAAAACAGGCAAGATTAATATTTCCATTTAAATGTTAACATAGGCTTGATTCATATTTCCATTTTGATTCACATTTCCATTTAAATGTTAACATAATAGTGGCCCCTGGGCCAGATCCGGCCCGGACATGGCAAGCATTTGGCCCACCATGAGTCAGAACAAATGAAAACATAAATGTGTGTGATCACTAAAACAGGGGGTCATATCTCTCAAAGGCATTCACAGAGTTAGATCTTATGTTAACAGTCTTATAATATACAGGAAAAAGGAAAAGCGAAAATCTGTTCTCTGAAAATCTGAAAATCTGTCCAGACAACTTGTTTCTCATTGGGTTGTGGCGTTGGTTTGGCCCGCAGCCTCACTTGCTCTACATCATTTGGCCTTTGGAGAAAAATACTCGGGGACCACTGAATTGTGTGTGTGTGTGTGTGTGTGTGTGTGTGTGTGTGTGTGTGTGTGTGTGTGTGTGTGTGTGTGTGTGTGTGCGTTTGTGTGCGTGTGTGTGTGTGTGTGTGTGTGTGTGTGTGTGTGTGTGTGTGTGTGTGTGTGTGTGTGTGTGTGTGTGTGTGTGTGTGTGCTGGTGTCATCTCAGGGCTCCTCACTGCTGCTCTGCTCAGTAACTGCAGGATGGAGGAGAAAATGAGATCATGTCACATACCACTATCAGAACACACACACACACACACACACACACACACACACACACACACACACACACACACACACACACACACACACACACACACACACACACACACACACACACACACACACACACACACACACACACAGACATACACAGACATACACACACACACACACAGGGGGTCAGAGGCACAGACAGGGGGGCAGAGGCACAGACAGGCAGAATGGAAGTCAGGAAGTCAGGAGAAGAAAGCTGGTCAGGTTTTACTGGGCAGGAGAGAGGAGAGAAAGAAAGCTGGTCAGAGGAGAGAAGAGAGAGTCAGACAGGTCTGAGTCGATCACGGGTAGCCAGGCAGAGTGGGTTCGGTTCAGGTTACAGGTACAGGTAGAGATATATAAAATAGATAGATTATTTCTTTGTCCTTTGCACAAACTTGTTCTGTGCCATTGACAGTGAATCTGCTAATTACAGAAAAGACAAAAGACAAAAGCGTTGATAATAATATACTCCTGTACTATGTACAAACTTCCAAATGCATTGTTTTGTG
>NC_085861.1:1059030-1066530 GCF_034702125.1 Engraulis encrasicolus | reverse complement strand
TAATATTCCAGGCGACAAGCAACTCAATTTGTAAGCACTGCAGATTTTTAATAACGGTACCGGAGAGATAAAATGTCAGGAAACATACAGAAGTCTCAACATCACATCTCTGACCAGTCACAGACCCTCTCCCCCTATATACAGCTCTGTCCTCCCCAGAAAGTCCTTTGTTCTATGTTTCTTCTCGTAGGACCTAAGGAAGGTGTCAGTAACAAAAGGGGATTTGTTTGGCTTCTTCCCGTGATAGCCTAATTTGTCACCTTTCCCCCGCCCAAATTACCCCCTGATCTTTTGGGAATCAGGATGTCTGTACCATTATTTACACCTAACGATCCATTTGTTACAGAGAATGAAATTTCTCACTTCATGGGCAAAGTACAGTATAGTTTAGTCACAAGGACTATTGATTCGTATGTCTGATGATATCATGCATAATGCTCAGAGACTGTGATTTAACTTGCTATCTCGTTTGTTACTTTGATAGATACACACATCTATCTCTACTTCTCTTCTCTCTAACTTCTCTCTATCTCTCTGCTTGAGGCGTAATCACCGACTGCTAGCCTAGCTACCTAGCCTTTGTTTGAGTAACCTCATGTTCACCCAGATGAACCTAATTCCTACCTGTAGCCTAGCCATAAGCTACATTGGAATGGGATAGCATCCCTTGCCACCGGAATAGGCTAAGCTAACCTAGCCTATTGTCTTGATAGCTATCTACTTTAGTCTGACTCCAGGTGAAGCCTGGTGTGAGGAGTTTATCCCACACTCCCAATAACGTAATTTCAATTGCATAACTGCAGTTGTACCTACATCTATGTCAAATCTTATGTCAAATCACAAAGCTACCATCATCAAACCAAGAACTTCCGTGCTGTTTGGTCACAAAATCATCAGATGACGAATTAAATGAAATCCAAATGGTCTTCCTACTCCTGAATGTGCCCAGTTACAGGACTACCAGTTACATGTCCTATGAAGCCTATTTGTTTAGCCAGGAGCAGCAAGCAGCAGATGCACAGGCAAGCATGAGCAAAGCACACACATCCCACTCTAAGGAAGCTGTTTGACACCACACCCTACATTATTATATTCAGGTATTCTTAGAGACAGTGAAAATTTGAGTATTTATTTTTGTATTCCATATAAGCAAACGGAATGGATTTATTCCCCCTTTACCAGTGCCCACTAGACCTACTGCCCCCTCCTGTCATCAGACAAAAACTATTGGAAATAGTCAACATAATAAGCCTATTATATTTTGTTAGGCAATTAACTTAATAAATGGCTGGCAAAAATGTAATTTTCAGCACACAAGGGCGATTGGGTAGATGTGCGAAGGGCCATGCACCGCTAAGAAAAAAGGTCGATTTGATGGTCAAAATGTCCAGGATTTTTGTCAGAGTGAGGTGGCAACCCTATTTATATCCCACACTGGTGTTTCCTCCACTTGATTTGCCATCATAATGGCACGATCGTGAACAGTTTCTTTGTTTTGGAGACAACCGTTAGCTAGCTGAACTTTAGGTAAAGCATTACGGATGGAATGTTATCTCACACGATACGACCCAGCGCGGGCACGGCATTGTCCAATAAAAAAACACGTTTTTCATATCTGTACAGTAGCCTTCGTCGAAGGCCTGTGCTTGGCTCAGCTGATCAGACGTAGGCCTAACCGTGAACTTCAGCAGTAGAGAACAGACCTGGGATTAAATGTGCGACCATACTTTATATTTTGAATATTATTTTAACTTTTTGATTTCAGTAGGTCCATTTTTAATTTAGTGCCGTACCAAAATTATTCATGGCTTATTGAGTAAACAAATGACAGGTTTGTCCGAGAGCCACATGCAGTTCCCAAAAGAGCCACATGTGGCTCGCGAGCCATAGGTTCCCGACCCCTGGGGTGTCAAGGGGCTCTGATTGGTGCAATTTAGCTTTAGTGGGTTTTTATATTTAAGGTGCCTTCAGTCTGTGTGTGAGAAAGGGGAACAATCAGAGGCTTGGTGTGAGGCTATCTGAAAATGCAACTCTGCTTTTGTGTGTTAATTTGTTAGCTGGGAGCTAAAAGCCATTGGCATTTTTGTTAGCACTCATTTAGAATACATTTTTGATATTTTTATATATATACATGTATTTTTGTATTGTTGTTGAATTTATGGCTTTTGCTTGCTCATGTTTTTATATTCACTGCACTTTTCTAAATAAACCGCAACCTCCAATTTCCACAGTTGCCAAACCCCCATGGGGGTGACTTCTCGTTACCTCGCTCGCACACACCTGGAAGCACGAACACAACTTGTGCACACACACACACACACACACACACACACACACACACACACACACACACACACACACACACACACACACACACACACACACACACACACACACACACACACACACACACACACACACACACACACACACACACACACTACCAGTAGTGTACAGGCATGGACTAACACATCTTACTTACCCTGCCTCGGTGGATGTTGTGACCACTGGCACCAGCTTCTGGAGAACATCATCAGGGCTGAGGAGATCAGTCTGGTCTTTCTCTGGGGTCTTCAGGTATTTCTGCAGGTCAAACCCATCCAGGTGCTCTTCTGACATCGTCAGCTGGAATTTCACAGTCTTCCACTTTCCTGGTAACAGCATCTCTACAGTCAGTGTTCCTTCCTTCATGACAATGTGCTCCACTACAGCATGCTGATTCAGCTCATTCAGACAATAGAACATGTTGATCCTTCTCTCTGAACTATCCTCATCTCTGATCTTCTCTTTGACACACTGGACTGTCTGCACTGAGATCTGCAATTGGCTACTGGTCTTTGGCAGTAGGCGATTTAGGAGTTTCTGGTTGGACTCCAGTGAGAGGCCCAGAAGGAAGCGGAGGAAAAGGTCCAGGTGTCCATTCTCACTCTGTAAGGCCAGATCCACTGCAGTCTTGTGCAGGTCATGAAGTGTTGCAGCTCTGAATAGAGCAGAGAGCTCAGAGGTTTGTTGTTGATCAGACATGTTTCTGTCTCTGTTGCAGAGAAACACGTATAAAGCTGCTAGGAACTCCTGAATGCTCAGATGAACAAAGCTGAACACCTTCTCCTGGTACAGCCCAGACTTATCCTCTCTCAAGATTTGGGTGCAGACTCCTGAATAATCTGGGGCCTTTTTGGCATCCATGCCACACTTTCTCAGGTCTTTTTCATAAAAGATCAGCTTGCCCTTCTCCAGCTGCTGGAAAGCTAGTCGTCCCAGAGACAGAATGGTCTTCTGGTTCCAGTCGGTGTACTTCTTACTATGGTTGGCTTGTATGGTCAGAAAGTGTATGTACATTTGGGTCAAGGAAGCTGGAATCTCATCACTCTTGCCTTTGGTCAGGATTGACACCAGAACCCTGGCTGCCATCCAACAGAAGACTGGAATGTAGCACATGATGTAGAGGCTCCTGGATCTCTTCAGGTGTGTGATTACTCTGTTGGCCATTCCCTGATCATTGATGTTGTTCTGGAAATACTTCTCCTTCTGAGGGTCAGTGAAACCCCTCACTTCTGTCACCTGGTGCACACATTCAAAAGGGATCTGATTGGCTGCTACTGGTCGGGAGGTGATCCAAATTTGAGCAGAGGGGAGCAGATTCCCTTTGATAAGGTTTGTCAGAAGCACGTCCACTGTGGCAGGGTCTGTTACATTGTAGATGCATTTAATCCCGAAATCCAGAGAAAGCCTGCTTTCATCAAGACCATCAAAGATGAAGGTGATCTTGTACTTTTCATCAGTGGAGAAGATGAGGTCAGATGTTTCACCAAAAAAGTGATGAATGAATTCTATGAGAGTGTATTCCTTCTCTTCCATCTGATTTATCTCCCGAAAAGACACTGGAAACAGGAAGTCGATATCCTGTTTGGCCCCATCTTCATCCAGTTTGGTCCCCTCTTGATCCGGTTTGGCCCCATCTTCATCCTGTTTGGCCCCCTCTTCATCCGGTTTGGCCCCATCTTCATCCGGTTTGGCCCCCTCTTCATCCGGTTTGGCCCAATCCAGAATGAACTTCTGCACAGAGATTGTCTTTCCAACTCCAGCAACTCCCTTTGTCAACACTGTTTTGATGCGTTTGTTTTGTCCAGGTAAGGGCTTGAAGATGTCAGTGTATTTGATTGGCGTATCTTCTTTCCTTTTCTTAGATGCCATCTCAATCTGTCTGACCTCATGTTCAGTACTGACCTCTTCACATTCCCCCACTGTGATGTAGAGCTCTGTGTAGATCTCCTCCAGAGATGCAGCTCCTCCCTGCCTTGGGATGACGGCATGCACATTATGGACCTTCTTGGATAGCTTGTCTTTGAGTTCTTGTTGGCATCTTGGAAACAGCCCATCTATACAGATGGTTCAAAAACATTGTGTTGGCCATATTAAACACATTAACACTCATATAACAACATTCCCTATGAACTGTAGGAGGCCATATATCTAGATACTATCAATTCAAATTAAACATGCACACATACAGTACATAGTGGGATTCATCAATTGCCCCCAATTGTGAAACCTTTCTCTTATTTTGAAAAGTTTGCTTAGTGACCTTGTTGACCTAGTAACAATAATGTGCCTAATGAAGAGAATGGTACTAAATAGATGCTAAAAATAAGATAGATATTAAGATACTTTTAATTGATAAAACAGGCACACATACAGTAAATACAGGTAGTGGGATCCATCAAATGCCCCCAATAGTGAAATATTTCTCTTATTTTTAAGAGTTACCTAGTTACCTATATTACCCAATAAGGATAATTTATTACCTTACAGAATAGATAGGAAAGTAATGTTAATAGAAAGCAGAACATACCAGGCTTCTGTGCTGGTTGTGCCGGAGTTGAGGTCTCAGCACCTGGAGGACAGAGGAAGCCTGTGAGTTTTTACATGGAACATGTATGGCCCTGTGATGATCCATGAGATGCTCAGCATTATAATTTACATTTATGTTGTAGTTTTCCAACTCAACTTATTATATTTTGTGTTCTGGGGCAGGTCATGATCAGCAGACCTAAAATATTCATGACATAAATATTTTTTATAATATTAAATATTACTACTGAGATAATCAAGCACATTGTGAGGGCATCCAATTAGAATTTCCTCAATTATATTGAGATAATTGCACAGAGGTGCTAGACACAAGATTAGAAAGTGGAACAGAAATCACCCTGAAGATCAAAGAGTGGATACAGGTTTACAGTATAGAAATCAATGCCGCTGTTGGACATTTCATTTTTACATGGCTGTAAAAAAGCTCAATCGTCAAATCATCTCTTTGGTGTTAAATATATGGAAGACACCTTTTCCCAGCTGCAATTTCCAGAATTTAAAGGATGTAAGAAATGTTGAAGTGCACACTGTGCTCTCAATATGTTTGAGACATGGTTTGTGCTTTAGATGAGGGAGAGGTATGTCAAAAATGTAAATAAATTTGAATGACCTCCAACAAATAATGTATATAGTGATATTCCTCTAAACTCATTTGGGGTCATAAATTACCCTGCTTGGCCATATTAGTTGCTAAAACAGCCTGGTCGCTTGAAATATAGATCAGAAAGCACAGCCCAACACTATGAACAGGGATGAGGGACCATGCATGCTGTCTCACACCTGGACCACCTCAGATAACTTTTTTTTTAGCGCTTTGTTTTTCTGTAGACGACCGTCCACCTAATAAAATGTAGAAGAAGAAGAAATAGCTTCTGAGTGCATAGATTACGTTACATTATATAACACTTGGATGACAACTAGGAACGCAAAATGGTGCCACACTGCTCGAAAATCTTGGCTCAGTGCAAAAATCGCATACAGGACATATTTTCCAAGTCGGCGCACATCCACCAGCGGCAACCAGGAAATATGCAGAAAGAGCAGGAGGTGACTATAGGCAGGTGACCAGGTGGACCAATTAGGCCTTTCATCCTGCCAAGGTTTTCTCTGTGGATTACTGACCACAAGGCCTTATTGGAATTCCGATAAAAATGTGGGTCCATCTCAATTTTCATTTCCTTACATACTGTACATGTTGACAAAGGTTGACTTTACTAAATAATATATATTTATACATATACATATACATATATATACATATATAATATATATATATATATATATATATATATATATGTGTGTGTGTGTGTGTGTGTGTGTGTGTGTGTGTGTGTGTGTGTCTGCCACCTTGAAATATCCACAGGAAAGTGATCAGAATAATAGTAATAGCAGATTTGAGATGGCCCCAAGTTTAAATCTGGTCTGCAATTCACTGTGAAAACCCTGACAGGACAATAGGCCTACTTTTCCCAGCCATAGACTTTCTATGTGCATTTCAATCATTATTTTCAGCACTTTCCTTTTGATATTGCAAGATGGCCAACTTTATTGTCATTTGTGAGTTCTGTCAACCTTTTTAAACATGTATTTACTGTAAGGGAATAGGACAGAATAGTACTGGAAATAGGTTATGTTTTACGAATATGACTTTACAGTATAGTTATAAATGCATGAAATTAAGCCATTTTGGAAAACGGCGGCCATATTAAACTTTGGACAAAAATTGAGATGGCCATGAGTTACTGTATATTCTCTTCCAATATTCCGGTCTGTAATCCACTTCGAAGACCTTGGTAGGTCAATAGGCCTTATTTTCCCAGCCATTGACTCTCTATGTGCAATTCAGCTGTTATTCTGAGCACTTTCCTTGTGATATTTCAAGGTGTCCGATTTAATTTTACATTTTTTAGTTAAGTCAAACGTTATAAACATGTACAGTCATGGCCAAAAGTATTGGCACCCCTTCAATTCTGTTAGAAAATACTCAAATGATTGCAATCACAAATTCTTTGTTATTAATATCTTCATTTGTTTTTCTTGCAATGAAAAAACACAAAAGAGAATGAAGAAAAAGTCAAATGAATGATCATTTTACACAAAAATCCAAAAATGGGACGGACAAAAATATTGACACCCTCAGCCTAATACTTGGTAGCACAACCTTTAGACAAAATATCTGCGAACAGCCACTTGCGGTCAATGAGCTTCCTACAACACTCAGCTTGGAGAAAGCACCCTTCAAATCACCTCAAGGATGGTCTAAAATTCCAGCAATCATTGTGAGATCTCTCCACAGGTTTGCTATGGGATTAGGGGGTGGTTACCGCAAGTGGCTGTTAGCAGATATTTTGTCTAAAGGTTGTGCTACCAAGTATTAGGCTGAGGGCGTCATAGTTAATGTGTCATGAATATCACCTTACAGTATAGTGAAAAATGCATGAAAATAAGCCATTTTGGAAAATGACAGCCATATTGATTTTTGTTCAAAAACTGAGATGGCACCAAATAAGGCTGTAACGATATTGCATCAAACCGAGGGATTGCGGTACTCAGACCCACGAACCCCTATCGCAAACCTTCCTCGCAGAATTGTGATACGCCCTTTAAAAGTTGTTACCCCTTAGTTTA
>NC_085861.1:1026530-1054030 GCF_034702125.1 Engraulis encrasicolus | reverse complement strand
TCTTGCACATGGTTACACATTTTCCTGTAAATGATGATACCTGTGATGCCTGTCATGATACCTGTCATATGGTCAAAGCCTCCAATACCTAGTGCATCAATGGGGTGCCATAATATTATAGATCTGACACCATGCTTGATTTTTGGTAGGGTGTCCTTTTCCTCAAAGACTTTCTTGCAGAATATGCAAACATGTTGTTTGTGTGCATCACTGAAAAGCTGTACAATTGCTTCATTTGACCTTAAAACATTCATAAAAGAGCTGTGCTTTCCCTGTATTCTCTTAGACAGACTTCAGGTGTTCCCTTTTACGACTTTCATGAAACAATGTGGTCTGCCTTTGCCTCCAACCAAAAACCATTATTTTGTGTAGTGTTTAACTTGTGATGCTTATTGAAAAAAACTTCCCAAAACAGTTCAAAGTTGACCTTCAGGTCTGTAGATGTTAGACCCTGTGTTTAGTCATCATTTGCACCGACTTCTACAGACTTCTATCATAATTTCTTCCCTTAGCCCCACATCCAAGGATGTTCTTTACAGCTCCCTGTATGGCAGATTTCTGAATAACACAACACAGTGTTGGAAATGGTATACTAGGGTCTTTTGAGATGACCTTTTATTATTTGGCGGTCTTGTTTTTGCAAATAATTGTATTTCTGGTGTCCTCAGGCAGCCCCTCTGTCTTCACATTTGTCAAAGACGAACAAGATGTAACAGGTGGCTATTTAAAACACAAATATTAAAAAATCCTTGCCTAATTCATGTCCTATGGGCAAAAGCAATTTGGTTTCCACAATGGTATCCAGTAAAGGGTGCCAATACCAGTGATTCCAGGAGCTTTACCTTCTTCAATTGTTTCCCTCTCGTAGTTTAGTATTCATTGCTGTTGATAATTTTTACATTTAGTATCAACCACAAGCTATCTATAGAAAAATCATGGTTGACCTTATTATTTGTTGTCTGGAGATATGTCCCATAATGTGCTTAAGCTTCAAGGGTGCCAATACTAACTGGCGGCACTGTATCTGCAATATCATTTAGTAGACCTACAAAATTAATGTAGGCAGGTAAATGCAAAAAAAGAAAGTATATAAATAATTTATTTTCTTCTTCTTTTTTTTTTTTTGAAATCGTGGGGCGTATCGAACCGTGGGAATCGTAATACAAACCGAATCGTGGGTTCGGTGTATCGTTACAGCCTTAGCCCCAAATTTTAATCTCTTGCAATAGGCCTTCTGGTCAGTAATCTACGGAAGCTCAGAGCTGCCAAGGTTTAATATATATTTGGCTCAGTATCATGTAATAACGTGAAAAGTATCATGTTATAACGTTATATTTACCATGTTATGGTAATGTTATGGCCGTGTTATTTTCTCTGAAGGCGAGGTAATGATGGAAAGCTCGCACATCCACAGGAACGTCTGACCTGGGAGCAGGACCACAAGTGACTAGATGATTCTGAGAAAAAGTCCGCTGCACGACCAGGATTTCTTTTGCTCCCAATATTTTATTTTTTCGTGACTTTTCGGGTTTTACCCCTTCTTCCACGTCTGAAGAAGGGGTAAAACTCGAAACGTCACGAAAAAATAAAAAATTGGGAGCAAAAGAAATCCTGGTCGTGCAGCGGACTTTTTCTCAGAATCATTTTCTCTGAAGGCCTCATCTTTTTTCCTGCATTCATTTGAATTGACAGCAGGCACGTGCAGAGCATAGTTGCCCACGGTGCCCGAGCAACGGCCCTTTTGCCCACATTGGCTGATATTGCCCTTCCAAGGGAGGGGAAAATAATATGGCAATTATAATTTCATATTTCAATATCATTTGATTTCTTTATAATTCATAATTTTGATTGAAGTTTTGTACAATAAAGACTTAAGTCAGTCATACAAATTCATCAGACCCGTCGAGAATGGGCACGAGCGATGTGAGGTAGGTAGGCTACGCAACAACTCCGGTGGAGAGGGAGAAGGCACGCGACAGGCACTTGAGCGACACATGAAAGATTTTGAAGATGCCTGGGTGTCGGCTAGAGCCCTACACACAGTCTACATAATAGGGTACAAAATATGCTCACAATCAACCTCTCTAATACAATGTTGAGTTTAGAACTTTTAGTTATCATAGGCCTACATCTGACAGCCAGCCAGCGCCACGTTTAGGTAGCAAAAAAACCCGACAGCCAGCTGTAGATATGCCTCGGAAAAATAGGCTAAGATTTCATGTTTCAACTGATTTGCTTTGCAATTCGTATTTTTGATTGAAGCTTCCTAAATTAAGTTTTCAAATTCAGATTCACCTGCACCTCGAGAGATAGGCAAAGGGAGGGGCAGCATGCGCGATGCGGGGGGCACGCGCAGCTCTACATGGGAGGGAGGGGGGAACAAGCATGCATGCGACCAGGGCAGAGACGCAAAATATGTCGAAGATGTCGTGGGAGTAGAGCGACTGCCCTGACGGCCTGAGGTGAGCTGGAAACACAGCAGACTACACACAGTATTAAACTACATGATCACAAGTAATGTCTCTTAAAACCGATCTCGAGTTTAGGACGTTTGATCCTAAATAATCTGACAGCCGGGGTGTGCCACGTTCAGATATTGGGGGAATACAACAGCCAGCTAGCTTGCTTGCAGTCAACGTTTTACATGGCTCAGGTTGTTTTGTGGAAAGCTAACCCAACTAAGAAACATGCAGATGACATGTCGTTTTATCAAGCAAGAAAGAACTTAAGGGGGTAGGCTAGCTAAAGGAAGCACATCTCTGCAGAGTTGGCTGCGAAAAAAATGAACAGGTGCAGGTGAGGCAGAGAATCTTTTTCAGGATTGTAGAGGTTTGATCTTGGTGAGACCGCTAGGAAAGTGCGTTTTCTTACGCTGATATAGCCTATTCTCCGACCCAAAGATAGGCTACTGTTTCCACTGTCAATGTCCATGTATTTGAAATAAATCCACTCCACGTGATAACTGACGTTTACTGTTCTTCTCAAGACATAGGCCTACAAAATGTGCATGAACTAACTAAAATATCTGTAATGAAAATAAAAGGTTATAAAGTCTGCGAGAAGCTCGGAGCTTCAGAGCAACATATAAGAACTGGTGCTCCCACGCCACGGTTCTTTGCGATCTGAAATGAAAGCCGGCTCGTCCATTCTTAAAGCGACAGTACACATTTTTAATATAGGCTACAAAAGACCCAACAAATGACCTAAACCTGTGAATTTTAGCTTTCCTATATAATATTCATAATTTTAATCATGGAATATGCCTATTAATTAAATTTCAAATTCAAATTAAATGATCTTTTTAACAATTTTTAACTATTTCTATTTATTATAACTTAAAGTCTACTTTGGCTGCTACAAGGATTATAAAGATGACAGTGGGTTAATTGATTAAGCATCCTCATATTTAGCCTATTAATTTACTCATCATTTCATTTCATTTAAGATGAGGATGACTCAGAGCCACAGACCTCTGCACATAGGGCAGGTAGGCATAAGACTGATAATCTCTGTGACTGATACAGGTTTAAAAACTATCAAGGCTTTTTCTCATAATTTCATTTAATTTAGGGGCAGCCACATACCACACATGAGGAAATGTGGATCAGGAGACATTTAGGGCAGGTGGGCATAAGGCTGATCATCTCTGATATGATTAATAGGTAGGCCTACATGTTTAAAAACTAGCATGTTATATCATATGGTACGCATATTCAGGATACTATACAATAAAAAATATGAATAATTATGACAATAATATACTACTTCTACTACTACTACTAAAAATAATAATACCCATGGTGCAGTTTCCTAAAAATTCTGAAGGCCGCTCATTGTTGATGGGTTTTTTTTGGCGGGGGGGGGGGCGGGGGGTTGCCCTTTCTTCAGGTTAGAGCAACTGCCCTTTGAAATTCCTGTGCACGTCCCTGATTGACAGGAAAACACTGAGGCCTTCAAAGAAAAGAATACGGTCCGTACAGTCAAAGATGGCAGAGGTTCCCTGATGTTTTGAGGTTGCTTTGCTGCCTCTGGCACTGGACTGCTTGACCATGTGCATGGAATGATGAAGTCTGAAGATTATCAACAATTTTTGCTGCATAATGTAGGAGTCCACCCCTGAATCCTATAGAAAACCTATGAAGGGGTCTCACAGTGGCAGTTTGGAGAAAGCACCCTTCAAATCTCAAGAAGGATGGTCTAAAATTCCAGCAGAGTGTTGTAGGAAGCTCATTGATGGTTACCGCAAGTGGCTGTTAGCAGATATTTTGTCTAAAGGTTGTGCTACCAAGTATTAGGCTGAGGGCGTCAATACTTTTGTCCGGCCCATTTTTGGAGTTTTGTGTAAAATGATAATTCATTTGACTTTTTTTCATTCTCTTTTGTGTTTTTTTATTGCAAGAAAAAACAAATGAAGATATTAATAGCAAAGAATTTGTGATTGCAATCATTTTCTGGAAGAAATTGGATATTTTCTAACAGAATTGAAGGGGTGCCAATACTTTTGGCCATGACTGTATGGGACATAATATGCTGAAAATAGTTTATCTTTCATGAATATCACCTTATAGTATAGTAAACGCATGAAAACAAGTCATTTTTGAAAATGCCATATTGAATTTTGTGCAAAAATTTAGATGGCCCCAAATAAGGCTGTAACGATATTGCATCAAACCGAGGGATTGTGGTACGCAGACCCACGAACCCCTATCGCAAACCTTCCTCGCAGAATCGTGATACGCCCTTTAAAAGTTGTTACCCCTCAGTTTAGAAAACAGCAGGATACATGCAGGCAAATGTTTGCATATGCGCTTAAAAAGAGACACAGAAAAAGGGTGCACATGTGCGAGTAACACTTCCATGCACCTCTCTTATAAAATGATCCGTGCACATTTGTTGTTATCCATTGCCTGAGTAACCTCCGCGAGACGAAAAACTTGGGCAAACGTCAGAAAGTAAAGCACAGAAATGAACAGCAGACCAAGAAGGCTTTTACAAACGTGTCAAGATTTTTTGATTCATGCATGCGCCGATGTGAAAAGAGAGAGAAAAAGAGCGAGAGAGCAAGATGCTCCGCCTGTCCAAATTCAAACCAGCCTGAAATCGCTACGCTCTAATAAGGGAGTTCCTTGGAGTGCACATCAGCGACGACCTCTCTTGGACCACCAACACTACATCACTGGCGAAGAAGGCCCATCAGCGTCTCTACTTCCTGCGCAAACTAAAGAAGGCAAGTGCTACACCCTCCATCATGACAACATTCTACAGAGGAACCATAGAGAGCGTCGTGTCCAACTGCATCACAGTGTGGGGAGGAAGCTGCACGGAGAAAAACAGGAAGACACTCCAGCGTGTTGTGAACACAGCGAAGAAGATCATTGGAGTACCACTCCCCTCCCTGCAGGACATTTACACCACACGCCTCACCCGGAAAGCACTGATGATCATCAAAGACACAAGCCACCCTGCACACAAACTGTTCAGCCTCCTGCCCTCTGGAAAGAGGTACAGGCGCCTCCGTTCCCGTACCACCAGGCTGGCGAGCAGCACAATGCACCAAGCGATCAAGATGCTGAACACTCAACCCACTCTCCCTCCACTGTCAGCCTCTAGCCAGCAAGGCCACTGACAACCCCCCCCCCCATCCCCCACCACCATATCTGCGACTGAACATTCCACCTGCACTACTATACTTGTGACTGAACTTTCACCCTGCACTAACTCAAAACACACACACACACACGCACACACACACGCACACACACACACACACACACACACACACACACACACACAAGCACACTGCACTTTCTGCACTAAACCCAAACATACACACACTGACACACACACACACACACACACACACAGACACACGAACACACACACAAGACGCACACCGCACCTTCTACCTGCACTAAACACATACACACACATACACACACACACACACACACACACTGCTGCTGGTGTACTTGACAGACCTCTTTAATATTTATTTTTCTTCAAAATGCTACTATTACCATGTCAGAACGCTATAAAGGACTTTTTTTTTAGGAAAAGCACAAAAGCACAACAAATACCTCTTAATGTATGTCCTCTACAAGTCTTCTGTTGTCCAGTCTTGCACTTTAAATGTCTGTATGAGCACTGTCTATGTCCATACTGTCTTAAGTCCATGTATAAGTACTGTCTATGTCTATACTGTCTATGTCCTTACCTAGATTAGTCTATGTCTGTATGGGAAAGCAAGAAATGTAATTTCAAATTCTTTGTATGACCAGTGCATGTAAAGAAATTGACAATAAACCTACTTGACTTGACTTGACTTGAAGGGAGTGTCTGAAGTCGGGCGAACGTTGAGGTTTTTTTTTTTATTATTACTTTATTTTTAGAAAGTAGCTTTGTGTACAATATCTCAATGTAGTTTACCAAAAGCATCTTTGTGAACAATGGTTCGGTAGTTCACTAACATTACACATCAAGGGCGAACGTTGAGGTTGAGATTTCTTTCCTGCATTGACCGCCTTCCTAGCGAAAACATGCTCCATTTCATCCTCTGCATCTTCCTCTTGACAAAATGTCAAATCACAAAACCAAACAAATTACAACGTGCGTGTTACAGGCCCTACTGAGAACATAACTGAGGTTCATTTCGAGTTTTGATTAAGTGTGCGTGCACTGCTGCATGATCAAAAAAGTTACAAAAATATTAAACATCAAAATTAAGTGTTGCATTTCTGTAAGTAACTTAATACAACATGTTTCCTGATGAAATATGACCAGTATTATTTAAATCTTTGGATATTAATTGGATAATGTTTGATAATGTGAGACAGCTGTTAATAGGCTACCTACTGGCACCCTGACCCTTCTCTCTCTCACACACGATCAGCATCTCAGCATGATATGATCTAAGCCTATTAATAATAAGCATATTTTATAGGCCCTGCCCCTTATTTCTCTGTGTTGTGCTTTGATGTCAACACCTGGGGAACAGGTTGCAGTGGTATACAGCGCCGCCAGTTAGTATTGGCACCCCTTAATTTTATTTACAAAATGTGCAATATATCCAGAAATAAATGGAAATATAAACAACTTTTACCAACAGGACATTTTAATTGAAGGTCCAAAGATATTTACAATAGCAAAGTATTTTTTTCCAAAAGCATTTTGTAATTTCAAGTAAAAACATGAAAAAGGGCATGTCCATGAATATTGGCACCCCTCCTTAACGGATTGGTCTCACACCATTAGACAGCAAAAGCAGCCTCCAAAGGTATTCGTCTACGAGCTTCTTGCACTTCTCTAGTGGCATTTTGGATTGTGCATTTGGATTTGTGCTTTGGGTTTTTGTCTTGGAGTGAACATGATCTTCACCTCAAACCAAGTGCTCTTGCACACGGTTACACATTTTCCTGTAAATGATGATACCTGTGATGCCTGTCATGATACCTGTCATATGGTCAAAGCTTCCAATACCTATTGCATCAATGGGGTGACATAATATTATAGATCTGACACCATGCTTGATTTTTGGTAGGGTGTCCTTTTCCTCAAAGACTTTCTTGCAGAATATGCAAACATGTTGTTTGTGTGCATCACTGAAAAGCTGTACTATTGCTTCATCTGACCTTAGAACATTCATAAAAGGGCTGTGCTTTCCCTGTATTGTCTTATACAGACTTCAGGTGTTCCCTTTTATGATTTCATGAAGCAATGTGGTCTGCCTTTGCCTCCAACCAAATACCAATAGTTTGTGAAGTGTTTAACTTGTGATGCTTATTGACAAAAACTTCCCAAAACAGTTCAAAGTTGACCTTCAGGTCTGTAGATGTTAGACCCTGTGTTTACTTAAGGAAGAAGAAATCCGCACTCACAAACTGCGTCTCATTATTTATTTATATTACCACCATGTCCAAAAAGCAAACGCGTTTCGGCTAACAAGCCTTCATCAGGCTTGTTAGGCTTGTTAGCCGAAACGCGTTTGCTTTTTGGACATGGTGGTAATATAAATAAATAATGAGACGCAGTTTGTGAGTGCGGATTTCTTCTTCCTTAAGTTGACGCTTTTTATCTCGCACCCAAAAGCTTTTCGGTTTTCCAAGAAGTTGAGCGCATCCTCTGCCAATACTTGAGGACCCTGTGTTTAGTCATTATTTGCACCGACTTCTACAGACTTCTATCATAATTTCTTCCCTTAGCCCCACATCCAAGGATGTTCTTTACAGCTCCCTGTATGGCAGATTTCTGAATAACACAACACAGTGTTGGAAATGGTATACTAGGGTCTTTTGAGATGACCTTTTATTATTTGGCGGTCTTGTTTTTGCAAATAATTGTATTTCTGGTGTCCTCAGGCAGCCCCTCTGTCTTCACATTTGTCAAAGACGAACAAGATGTAACAGGTGGCTATTTAAAACACAAATATTAAAAAATCCTTGCCTAATTCATGTCCTATGGGCAAAAGCAATTTGGTTTCCACAATGGTATCCAGTAAAGGGTGCCAATACCAGTGATTCCAGGAGCTTTACCTTCTTCAATTTTTCCCTCGCGTAGTTTAGTATTCATTGCTGTTGATAATTTTTACATTTAGTATCAACCACAAGCTATCTATAGAAAAATCATGGTTGACCTTATTATTTGTTGTCTGGAGATATGTCCCATAATGTGCTTAAGCTTCAAGGGTGCCAATACTAACTGGCGGCACTGTATCTGCAATATCATTTAGTAGACCTACAAAATTAATGTAGGCAGGTAAATGCAAAAAAAAGAAAGTATATAAATAATTTATTTTCTTCTTCTTCTTTTTTTTTTTTGAAATCGTGGGGCGTATCGAACCGTGGGTCATATATCGTGATACAAACCGAATCGTGGGTTGGGTGTATCGTTACAGCCTTAGCCCCGAATTTTAATCTCTTGCAATAGGCCTTCTGGTCAGTAATCTACGGAAGCTCAGAGCTGCCAAGGTTTAATATATATTTGGCTCAGTATCATGTTATAACGTTATATTTACCATGTTATGGTAATGTTATGGCCCGCCCACTTGACATCCAGGCCCGCCCCATCTAATGAGAAGAGAAGTCACACCCACGACAGTCGACTCTGTTGCCTCATTGAACTGTAGCACTGAGCGATAATTAATAACTTTGTAAAGATAAATCTAGTTCATCTTCTATGAGTTCCACTATTTCAATTTCAGAGAATAATTTTTGGGCGGCATAATGCTTACGCTATGTGTTGAAACTCCAATCAGATTGTAATTACATGATCCAACGTGCCCCTCTCCTTGTACAACGTCTCTGTGGTATACTAGTGTTTGCGGAAGGTCCGGGAATGTGTCTTGGAAAGTTTTGTGGGCGTCAGCATGATTTGCAGAACATTGTTCTTCTATATCGGATATGTCAAACTAAGATACGGAATACGGATAACGTTATGGAATCGCCTTCACCCTCAGTAGTGCTCCCCAGTTCAGTCAATACCATGCCAAGGCGATAGCCATGTCAGAGCTAAGTTTGACACAACATGATGGTCCTAATGAATGGCTGTTTTCTACGATTAATCGGAAACAAGCGTCCACTAAAACAGTGGTTCTTAACCTGGGGTGCGGGCACCCCCTGGGGGTGCGCCAGAGATTTCAGGGGGTGCGTGGAATTTTGTTTGTGTTGAGGTTGTGACCACAAATTCTGCTAGCGAACATTATAATTAGGCCAAATCAAAACCAACTTAATGCAGGTTTTGTGCCCCATGTAAAGTCATTCAGGGATTGATTAATGTCTCAAGCAAGAATCATTGTAATAATCACTTTAATCATTTTTTAGTGCGTGCACACGTGTAGAAGTTTGGGTTGGGGGTGCGCGCCTTGTCTTGGGCACAGGTAAGGGGGTGCGTTAAGAAAAAAAGGTTAAGAACCACTGCACTAGAACATGTTGACTCAGACTGAATGCACTCTGTGCTCTTCCTTGAAATAAGAGAACTGGCCGACTCCTTGGAATATCATGACGCGAACGCGAGTTCAACAACAACAAAAACTCGCCTCCTTTTAGCATGCATAAAGGAATTATCAAAAGTAAGACCATTAATTACTTTTTTTCTTCTGGGCATATGCCTAACTGTTAATTTTGTATTGTAACAGCCCGTATCATGTTGGTGCCCGTTCCATTTGATTTTGCAGCCGAGCCGCCACGTCTTGTTTGAATGTCATATCTTTGGCCGCCGAAGTAGTCTAGCTGTTTCATGTTGGACTTTAATATGACTAGCAGTAGCTGCTAAGCGTTGTGTTGCTGCTTGCGATGTTGAGTCTGTGCATGACACAGGAATCTCGACCAACCGAAGCTCGTATTTAGAAAAATGTGAACATTTCATTGGCTGCCGCCCTCTGCTTTTGACGCTTTCGATGCCCTCGCCTGCTCAATTACTTCCGCATCTTTTCACACGTTCCATCTTTGCACGGTTAGCGTCTGTGCAGTTGGCATCATTAAACTTTGGATGCCTTATTTGAATGCAGACGTTTTGGTTTGTCGAGGATAGGGTTGGCAAACGTGGGTTTCCGTTGGTTTCAGTTTGTCTCCGTTAATGAAAGCTTGGCTACATGGTTGTTGTGGTTAATACATCTACCTGTAACAGAACAAAGTGTGTGCTGTCATGAGCACTTCCTGAGTGGAGAATCGCAGTGCGCATTGCCATGTTGCTAAAAGTAATTTGAGTGAGAGTCAAGTGTGGTATTTTTCTTTTCATTTGGCGACACAACATCATAAAATGATGCGCCATAACCGTGGATATGTCCAGGCGGTCGAGACTTATACACGCCCACCGGTCATGACAGCATCTCGGAGGAAAGAGGGTTGTTGGTAGTTTATTTGCAGTGTCCTTGGTTGCTACAGCATGCTCAACACTGCATGAAAAGAGGAATATGTGGATGAGTTTTGCACCTTAAATTGCCTCATACCTCAAGCCACAGCATTTGCGGCTCCCCCATGCCCCCCTCCCATCCCCTTCTTAGGAGAGCCTTTAATATGTAAATGCCAGTGATCAGGTCGGGAGCTGCTACAGTCAATTTCAAGTGGGGTGGGGTGGGGTGAGGTCAGGTGGGTGGGAGGGAGTGGGGGGTTGGCAGGCCTGTTTCTAGGATTTTGGGGTCCCTAGGCAACGGGATTGTTGGGGGCCCTAGGGCATTTTTTGGCCTTTTACTAAAATGTGTGTGTGTGTGTGTGTGTGTCTGTGTGTATGTTTGTTCACGCTGCCCAGTGGTGTTTTTCAGAATCACTAACCATTAAACCAGGGGTAGTGAACCTATGTCTCGAGGGCCCTTGAGGCCGTTTTATCCGGCCCCTGATATCATTATAATGTTTTGCAACTTCACATGAAATAGGCCTATGACATATTTTGCAGGCCTAAAGGAATCTTAGAAATTACATTTCCAATGCAATTAAGTTAGGCCTATATTCAGGGGACCTAGAAAAGGTGGGGACTGTTTTAAATGTGTCTACCTTTAAAGGTGTCTATATGTCTATATAGGCCTAAAGGTGTCTATATATGCCTAAATTTCATGGGGAAATCCTGATTTGTGTTCATAGTACGGCCCCCGGAGGATTTTATGACCATGGTAGGAATTTGAAGTGGCCCTTCGAATGAAAAAGGTTCCCCACCCCTGCACTAAAACCTTTCTACTAGCCACAGCTCTGCTGTCAGTACATTTTATTATGATACTATAAGCTCAGAAATGAAGTTGATCAAACAATTCGATCGGTGCTATAAACATTTAAATGAACCGAATAGAAATCAGAATAGAAACATCTGAATGATCTTTCTTGGACATAGCCTACATTTTGAAGTGACCCTTTGAAATAAAAAGGTTCCTCACCCCTGCTTTTGAGGAAAAACATCAATGTGCTTGGCCACTCTGGTTTTTAAATTATTCTGAACTAAAGCAAGGATTGTTCAAGGAAGTTCAAAACAGACTGTCTCTGGTTAAATTAGTTCTACACCAAGCCTTTAGGTGGCAGTACAACTAATTCGCACAATGCGAATTCCACACACAAGCCACAAAGAAGCCATCTACCGCGGTCAACAACACCGACCTATCTGAACAGAACCACGCGCTGTCTGTGTGGTTTCACTGTTACAAGTTTCTTGGCGACATGGGGGAAAGTTCCTCACATACCAACGGAAAATGGGCTTCACATACATGTAAGTAAATTTTACTCAACTGTGGTTTAAAGTTTCAGTACTCAAGAGCGATTGAATAGCTCCTCTGAACACAGATCCGCCATTGCTAAGTTGTAGCACAAGTCCCCTCAATGAATGTGACTACTCTTGTTGCTGCTGTACGCTAGTAAATTCTGATAACTTGCGAGCATCGTAATGACAAAATGCAGTAGTGAAACGGTGAATGTTAAGTATACTTGTTGATGGTAAGTTGTTTGACATTGCTCGTTCTCAATTGCCTTTCCCCTGCCTAAAGATGATTCCCAGTTTGTCGCTCCCAGCGCGGTTCGATCCCCAGTCGGTTCGCTCCCACTAGCCAGACTATCGAGCCCACCGAGCTAGTTATCTTTTTGATGTTAGTTTTTTGTTACGTACCCTAAACCTAACCCTTACCTTAACCCTAAACCTAACCCTAAATTGCTTGTATGTGGTAGTGTATGATAATACGAGAAATGTAATCGGGTGGGATAGAACGCCTGGGATTGATGGGATCACCTGGGACTACACGTCCGGGAGTGATCTTACATGGGAGTGACCATCTCCCAGCGCTTAAGATTGACAAAGGCTACCGTTAGCATGCTATTGCGTTAGCTCATCAACTAGTTGCTGGGCACTGCTCATTTTTCACGTCTGCCCGGCATTTCGCTGATGAACTAACGCTTGCCAATGTATTTTACAGCGGCAAAAATGCATCTAGGCGACGTTGGCAAGATTGGTGTGCCGTCTGGGTATGTTGGTTTTCAGTGCTGGGCAGTAGCGAAGCGACTAGTTTAATTACATTCCCTAGTAGCTTGGTCGTAGCGTCATTACTATGTATCGACTAACGTCCCTGTAGTTAGGAAATAAATAGTTTGGAAATCAATTTGAAATACCCTGGCATTTGCAACAGTAGGCAACCTGTCCTTAAAAAGTATGGGTCCTCAAAACAGCACTTGTTGCACAAATAAGTGTTGCATAGAGCAGTGTTTCCCAACCAGGGGTACGTGTACCACTAGGGGTACGCGAGCACCCTGCAGGGGGTACTTGGAAAAATGAAAACATGTATGGAGCATAGTCACATTGGGATATAAAGCATGAGTCAGGGGGTACTTGTGGTATGAGAAAAGGCTTAGGGGGTACTTAAGACAAAAAAAGGTTGGGAAACACTGGCATAGAGCACGCCACCCCGAAATCAATGTGAAATACCCTGGCATTTGCAACAGTAGGCAGCATGTCCTTAAAACGTATGGGTCCTCAAAACAGCACTTGCTGCACAAATAAGTGTAGCTGGCCTCTTCAAGAAATTGAAATTATGCATGGTCACTTTTTCTTATTGTTTCACGTGGAGGTCTACTGACATTGTCTAAATAATGTTGGCTAGTTTATGTCCATGTATTATATTAGGACCCAAGGTTAATGGGTTATTCTGTTTACCATGTTTTCACAGGCTGCTGTCTCATAATATGGCGAAGACGAGTCACTTGAAGGCCTAACAGCTCTTATGAGGAGCAGTCTTGCCATAGAAGACTGAAAGAATGTAAGATTAACTTCTTTGTGACCAATATGACTTGCTCATTGATACATTAGCTATGTCAATATGAGATGCATGTCGAAGTATTTAATTTATTTGTCTCTCTTCTAGGAGCTGTAGAAACAACAGGGTGCCTGCTGCAGTATGACGAGGACGCCCTGATCATAGAAGGTCCAGTGTCTTGGCAGGGTGAAATGGCACTGATATCGGTATGTGGTGATATCAGTTAAAATTAATGAATTAATTCTCATATCTGAATAATGTGAACACTGGATTTACCACACACTCACACACACCCTAGTCCTAGATTATACAACCAAGGTTACTTTTACCACAGCTCTGGCACTGCATCAAATTTCTTTTCTTTTTTATAGAACTGGACAGGTCATTTATTCGTTCCCCTTGTTTTTTGCAGTGTCCTGCAGGATGCTGTGTCCTGCAATCCTGTGTGCTGTGCTACAGACGCGTGTGGAGGTCAACCCGAAATGGGCACAGTAGAGTGAAAGAGGGTAAGCTTAACCTATAGCCTACGTCAGGGTTGGGGAACCTTTCTCATTCGAATGGCCACTTCAAATTCATCCGAGGGGCCATAAAAGTCCTCCAAGGGCCGTACTATGAACACAAACCAGGATTTTCCCTTTCACTTTAGGCCTATATTGAAGGCAGCCACATTTAAACAAACGCCAACTTCTTCAGGTTCCCTGAATATAACTTAATTGTATTGCTAATGTATTTTCTAAGATTCCTTTACAAAATATGTCATATTTCATGTGAAGATGGAATTGCATTAAAATTATATCGGGGGCCGGATAAAACAGCCTCAAGGGTCGCAAACGGCCCTAGAGACATAGGTTCCCCACCCCTGTCCTACATTGTCAATATGACTTGTGCTACTTTATAGATAAGTTGTCAATGCTGTGCATTGCTATGTTTTGATTTATTTTCTTACATCCTACAGATCCTGGCAGGGAGACGGTAGTGTCCTGCAGGATGGTGATGGGCAATCTTACAAGAGACCACAGAAAACTGATATAGTGTAAGATTATCCCTGTGGGCTCAATATGTCTTGCTTATTGATATATTTGCTATGTCAATATGAGGTGCATGACGAAGTATTTATTTATTTGTTGTTTCTACAGCTCCCAGAAGTGAGACTGAGTGCCTGTTGCAGTATGACGAGGAAGCAGTGACCAGAGACCTTCAGTAGACCCTACTGGCATGATTGGCGGCTGAAGAACATAATCAACAGCAATGTTTATAATATTGTACATACCTGTATAGTCTGCACTAAAATGCTGTACCTGTACTATTTTCCCTCTTACTTTCATATTTACCACGTATTTACTATGAATTGACAACTTTTACTCAAATCCATTTTTGTATGTGCCCTGACTAAAACTATCCTTAAACCTAACCTGTCAGAGGTGTAATAACAACCTGCTCTTAGCAATGTGGCAGCAGTCTACTTGGATGCAGCGGGGAACATAGAACCCTTTTTTTGAAAAAGCATTGTATGTTTCTGAGTTTTATGAATTGTGCCCTTCCCAAACCTAACCTGTCGTAGGGGCCTATGAAATCCGTTTTTTTATTTTTTTTAATTTACATTTTTGAACTTATTTTCCCCTTTCATCCCCCCCCCCCCCCCCCCCCCCCCCCCCCCCCCCCAAAAAAATAAAAAATAAAATACAAAAATTCTTAGTTATTTAGTTCAAACTGGTGGGTGGACAGAGCCAAGGTAGCTGTATTGTACATGCGCATATATTCTATTAAATACACGTGACGCACGCACCCAACTAGAAGGCGAATTCACTTCTGGTGCATTGAAGTTGTTGGACTCTGGCTGCATCAGGTTTTCTCGAATACTTGGCTATATTGCAACGTGCAGCTTAGAGACATTTTGGGTCACGTTATATGTAGGCATTAAATAAATAGCCTCGCAAAGTCCCTACCGTCTACCGTTTCACTCAAACACATGTTTTACAAGACGGCCGTTTTCTTCTGATGGTGACTTGACCCTTTTTCAAAGTTGATGCTAACTTTTAGTCACTATGCACGGAGAGCCGCCCGTCTTTTCTGTATCGCATCGCATTGTCTTAACAGACGGTCAGGACAACGCGTTTATGCCTGACCTCACCTGTTCTACTAGGCAAAATTTGAGTGCTGTTGAGTATTAAGATTTCTTCAATGCTCTGACGGCCAGTGTTAGGACGTGGGAGACAATCGGAAACGCCGCTTGGGAGAGAGATGCGTGTTTGTTTCTGAGTAGGCTACTGTATACATCACTGCATATAGCCTAGAGTATATTGTTTGCAGGGTATGTGTGTAGTTTTAAATTATGTATATTTATGAAATGCACGGTTCCTGTCTAAGTGTGTGTACATTGTTTGGTGTGATATTAAAAGCATTTAAAAAATTCATTTTCATTTCATTCATTTTCATTTTAGCAATAAATTCACATCATGCATGCTGAAGCCCCATCACAGTGCAGTCTATAATGATGTGAACATAATGATGTGAATATACAAAGTAAAATCAACCTAGGTATATTAGTAATAATAATTTTTGCATAATTATACGGACCTACCGTATAGGCCTACGGTATGCATAAATTAATCCAACGTGACCAATAGAAGGTCGTAGCTGCCGACCCTGCTAACCAACAGCGCAGCTCTTTTACTTTGAGTCACGTGTCTTTTTCGTCCAATAAGAGCAAGGCTAGTCCGCGTTCCGGGCTGGCTGTCATTGCCTTTCATGTTAATCGTTGGGCCATTAACACCCTGCTGTGAGACCTCTCCACGGCTCTGATTCGCTTCCGGGCGAGTTACGTGTCACCAAAACTGTTAATTTCGCATTCTCTCAGCGCTCAAAATCAGACGAAAGTTAGGCAAGTCCGTGGGCGATTTGGGACGAGTTCATTGTCACAAATCCCCCTTTTCGTGCTGTGCAAAATTCACAAATTAAGAGCGTTTTCATAAAAAAATTCTTGGCGAAGCATGCTTTGCATAGTATGATTTCAATATCATTTCCCCTAAGGCCGCCACTGTGTGTGTGTGTGTGTGTGAGTGTGTGTGTGTGTGTCTGTGTGTGTGTCTGTGTGTGTTTGTGTGTGTGTGCTCACGCATGGGGGTACTTGTGTCTGACGTGTCAAGTCTGTGTTCTCACTTTTCCAGTTGCTTTTCACTTAGAAGTGATTTGCTTACAAACCAGGCATACACTCAAACACGGTAGCCTTGTAATATCTACGTTTTGGGGTTGGGCCCGTCCATTTTTTTTTATTATTTCTGCCTACGCCCGTGGTGCAAGCACACAAGGGCGCCTGGAGCCGTACGGATGTACGCACTGTGCGTACCTTCTCGAGAGGGAGGTTTTTTTTTTTTTTTTTTTAAATAAATAAATATTACGCCTATTGTGTCACATATAAATGTTGTGACAATGCAACATATGATATGTGAAGGATCAGCATGTGTGTTTAAATTAAAGTTCAGAGCAGACACTATGGCTGGGCACCATTGATTTACAAAGGCAGGTAGGCTACTTTTTGCTGCTGTGCGTAACTCGCCCGCTCCTGAAAAAATGATACAGTGTAACAAGTTCTAGCTCCATCAGCGGAATTCTAACTTGAGTGGCTGGCTAGTGGCTACCTCCAGTCAGACATGTCTAGACTGAGCTAGACCAAACAGTTCTTGTTTTAGGACAGCTCTCAACTTCCCATGACCAATATGTCTTGGCATCGCTTATGGCAGAAAAATCAAATAACCGAAGTTCATGTCTTAAAAGTGACAAGTTTCAATCGTGGGCTAAACCCAGTTGTCATGTGGACTAGCAAGGCATGGATGCTACACTGCCCTACAATTTCAGAACGCAGTATAATTCAAAATGCCAAACTGAGAAAAAAGGCTTTAAAGTTTCCTTTCTGTCCACGCGACTGTGTTGGAGGTAAAGTGGTGATGACACTTCCATATAATACTTTTTTATGGTGAAAATTTATGCACGCAAGAAAAAAGCAAAAAAAAACAACATTCTCATTACTTTTTAGCTGAAAAATCATTATACTGCGCTCTGTTGTGGTATTACTGTCTACACCAAAACCACGGTGTCAATGGAGAAGTGCAGTATAATTCGCATTATACTGCGTTCTTGGCTAGTAATACGTAACCTCCTAAAACCAAAAAGCGCAGTATAATCAGTTTTTTGCGTTTTTTTCCGAAACGGGACCAAGTTGGGCCAAAAAAATTTAACACAAGAAAAAGAAGGTATTTTAAAGCCAATTTCCGGTCTAAACCCATTTTCGACCATTTTCAAGATACTGCGTTCTGATATTGTAGGGCAGTACAGTACAAGTAGGCTAAGCTGTTTCCTTCATCATCAAGCCAGCCGTGGCAAATATTAGAATACTTTGCTTCTGGTGTCATATTTTTCACAACGCAGTTTGGTTACAGTTCTGTGAATTGTGGCTTTCTACAGAGACGGTTATGAGACACAGAACTAGCTTCATGGGACAGCAGCCAGCACTGACAGCTGGTTAGCCATTCAGTTCAGCCTCAAACAAGGGGCACATTTTGGCTGCATTTAAGATAGTAATCTACTCTTGCTGACGGAGCTTAATTTACAGTATGACCTAGTAATAAACAAATTAGATTATCATTGTTTCTGGCGATATGTAGCTGATATTGTAATAGCGTCTTTTAGGGTCCCAGTTGATGCATTACTTTGACCACGGGCAGGCTGCCGCGCGCAAACATTTGTTCGGGAAAGCATGAATGTAGTTCTACCTGTTTTGATGGTCGAAACAATGCAGTTTGGATGTTTCAAGGCTTGCACACGTGTTGCTATATGTTTGCTGACATGAATAGCATGCTGCAATTTGTGTTGTAGTGTGTTATTTGCAATGCCGGGGTGGCCATTATAACTATCGGGACATTTCCCGGCCTAAAATTTGGTTGTGGCCCGTTGGACCATGAGGAAATCTTTTTAAATTCAGTATTTTTCTCACTTGGGTTATTGATGATCACTTGTAGTCTGCATAAATATTCACCATGACAGCGCAGCCACCGGCAGCACCACAGCAGATTATTAAGGTGCAACCATCTAGGCGCCAAAGAGTCCCTGGGGAGGCGCGGCGAAATGCGCGAAGAAAGGTGCACTTTCTGTAAATCTGCGTGTAGCCTAATAATAGCCAAATTAAATGCATCCCTTTCTACTACCTCTACCACATCAGAAGTCAGCACAAATGAGGACCAGAAACGTATAGGAACAGGACATTGTATGGGTTATAATTCAACTCATCTTTCTTAAAATAATATTTTAAGTTTGTGGCAATTGGCGTTATTTGGAAGCGACTTGAGAGCCCAGACATGGCGCGAGCACTGGAGAACCGCCGTGGCGTGTGCTTCACCCGATTTGTATTCTTGAAGAACAGTAAACGAGCGACTAAAAGGGGAAAGAGAGCGAGCGAGAGAGAGAGACGAAATGATGAAGCAAAGCGCAGGTAGGATTAAAGAAAGCAAAGGTGAAGTGACAGCTCATGCCATTACTCCCTCCCATGCATTGCATGGAATGCCTCACGATAACCAATCTGAATGGTTTGTAATGAACCTTTTGAAAGCTTCAGTTAGTTTGCAAACGTCAGAGGGAATTAGGATGTTACTTGACGCAACTCACAATCAGCTTGGAAATGTTGGGTTTACAGAGAAAGAGGTTCACGCTTTCTAGCAGTCCAAAACTAAAAACCAATGTGCGTATACCTTGGAGGCATGACGCGTCGACAAGTTTTGAATCAATAATGGCCAAATGTAGTAGCATGACAGCAGTGCGCAGGTGAATAGGCTCAATAAGAAGTCCAGTAACACAAGTAATAGGATGAGGATCAACGACAATATTGGCATGCATTTTTGCAAGGGAAATGTGAATAAAACGTTTGGTGATGTGACAGTTGGGACGATGAGAATGTGAGAGGGGGGATAAATTGATATGATATTTCAGCGGGCGTTACTACTAACTTAACGGCTCGGTGTGCATCCAAGAATACACTCAAGCAAGGCTACAAATTCAGCGTGACTTCTTGCTGCTATCTGTCTTTTGTAGGCAACCCGACATTGAACAGCTTTGCGCATCAAAGGCGCGTCGTCATTGTTTTTTTTCCAAGTCAACAGTATTTGTCAACTGTTCTTGGCAACGAAGCAATGATTTGGATAGGCCTTCTGTTCATACATGTTTTGTGGGTTGTGCCATACTGGTCAAGTCTACAGGCGCCCCTGCAAGCACACACCATATTGGCATAACTAATTGCCCCCTTTCTTAAGTGTTCCGTCTCCTCCTATATGGACAGTCTCTGCTGTACATTGTGCCTAGATGTCTTTGTTTATCATCTAAATTCTAATGACTTATTACTTGCACTGCTGTACTCTGTACTGACCCCTTACTCTGTACTTGCTTGAATTTTCTCCTTGTAAGTCGCTTTTGGTAAATGTAATGTAGAAGCGATTTCACGTGGGGAGAGTAGAGATGACACCCTCAGAATGGTGAATGAATGGTTAATGTCTGCGTGAGTGAGGCTTTGTGGGAAAACTATGGCTTGTTTGGGTCAGAGCCATAGAGAGGGAGAGTCGGGCAATCTCCACTGTGTCCTAAGGCCGACTTCCACATTAGCAAAATTAGCTATTTAGCGTCTCAGAACTGCTCAGCGTTGCGAATGTTAGTGCCTAGAAGTGGGCGTAGCACACAGCAAATGCGATGCAATGCAGGGAATATGATAAGACTTGCTATTCGTAGTAATAACTTCAGATAAACATCACAGATGGTAAAACTGTTGTGATTATCATTACCGAGACAGATGATAGTTACATATTTGTGGTGATTACCCCGCTGCAGGCGCGGAGTGGCCATCGGGAGATCGGGGACTTGTCCCGGTGGGCCGCGGCCGCGAAATATATTACAGCGGCCGTATTATATTCTCAGCCGGCCCCAAAGTGTTTCGCCGTATTATTTTCTCAGCCGGCCCCAAAGTGTTTCTTGGTTACAAAAAATATTAACTAACTACAATTCAATTCATAAATTTAAAGGTTGACTCAACACTATATATACCGTCTACCCGACCGCAATACCTCAGTGACGGTGTCAAACAGTAAATTGGCCACACCCCTTCTCTACTGATAATGTTCATACACCGTAGATCGCGGAAGTTTACTAGATCTTAGTAACATAGTTTCGTTTTCAGTATTTCAAGAACCTGTGATATTTAGATTGGTTACCAAGGAATGGAAATATTAGTAAGTTGTGATTTATTTTCCGATTTCCACATGACTGTTACAGTTTACAGTCTGCCACTCCAGATTCACTTGTTCTGTGGTTATTGACTTGGGTTACGAACAGACTCCACCAAGTGGTAAGGAGGTGAACTGCAGCTAAGCAGGAAAACACGTTGTATATGTTTTGATGGCATTGGTTTGTTAGAACTAGCGGTAGGCCTATATCTCCTTACAGTCGAAATAATGTTATATCATACATATATTTATATGTGGCACATTTAGGATGTAGCCTATGTAATGTCTGAAGAAATGGAACAAAATAATTACCACACAAGATTCTGATGTGAGCAGTGCTGGGTGTGTAGCCTAAACTGTGGATTAAAATGTAGGCCTAATTGCAAGAAACAAAAACATTTGCTGCGACGAAGACAGTGTTTTAAGGTAGGCCTACACCGTTTGGTTATTAATTTTGTTGACTTATGGTTGTGCTTTGAAGTAGCCTAGGTTTGGCTTAGTTGCTGCATGGTGGGTTTATTGCACAATGTAGACAGACTTTTTGTAAGCTATAGCCTACTCTTCTAAAAATCCCCACACTCAAAACTTTGTGCCCATGCTCATCCTGTCTTCCTTAAACGATATTTCAATAGGCCTACAAACTGTCAAAATGACAGTGGAGTGCACATTTTCATGGAACAGTAGCGTGATGTAGCCTAACCTGCAATGTTCTATGGTGAATGCTTTGGACTGTGATGATGGCTGTGTAGGCCTATTTCATCAAGTGTAGGCTACAATTCTCCACTTCAGGTTGATATTTTGACAACACTAATGTCCACATGTAGTAGACCTACGACTGCAGATTTTGTGTTTTTTGTCTTTTTGGTTTGGAAACCATGTTGTTCGCATTGTTGTTGTTTTTTGTTTGTTTGTTTTTTTGGTGTTGGTGGAGGGGTAAAAAGGGCCGATAAGGGAAAAATTCTCCCGGTGGGAATACTCTTCCCACTCCGCCCCTGCCCTGCTGTATAGTCCTTATTTTTGGCTTTTAATATGGGGGTTCTATGTTGAGTCTATGGAAAGACCGCCGCTTTAGGCACGACCTCGATCTCGCTGAAAGGCGGGGTTGCAATTTAATTCCTGGTCCTCCATTTGTGCAACTCTCTGTATGGCTCTGGTTTGGGTAATGAGACATGACTAGGAGGGACCAAACTAGATGTCAAAGATGCAGGCAAAGTCTAGAAGAAAGCCAGCGGAGCATCTTCAGATGTAGAAGTTTAGATTTAGAAGATTGACTCTGAAGATTAACTCTGAAGAAGACGTGACAACGTTGAAATAAAAACGTTTAGTTTTAGTCAACTTCCACATTTGAAGATGCTCCGCTGACTCTCTTCTTTGCCTGCAATTACTCCAAGATGCACCAGACTGTGAAGTGCAAGAGCCCTGGGGATATCTCTCTTCTCTAGATGTCGAAGATCTGCAACTGAAACTGTAACGGTATTTTATATGTACAGTGCTGGCCAAAAGTATTGGCACCCCTTCAATTCTGCCAGATAATACTCAATTTCTTCCAGAAAATGATTGCAATCACAAATGCTGTGTTATAAATGAACGGTCATTTTACACAAAACTCCAAAAATGGGCCGGACATGAGGTAATGACACCCTCAGCACAACCTTTAGACAAAATAACTGCGAACAACCACTTCTGATAACCATCAATGAGTTTCCTACAACACTCTGTTGGAATTTTAGACCATCCTTGAGGTGATTTGAAAGGTGCCTTCTCCACACTGCCATTTTGAGATCTCTCCACAGGTTTTCTATGGGATTCAGGGGTGGACTCCTACATTATGCTGCAAAATTTGTTGATAGTCTTCAGCAAAGCAACCTCAAAACATCAGGGAAACTCTGCCACATTTGACTTTAGGGACCATGTTCTTTTCTTTGAAGGCCTCATTTTTTCCCTGCCAACTGAAATGAATGGAGGGAAAAAAAATGAGGCCTTCAAAGAAAAGAACTCGGTCCCTGCTGAGCAAGCGCAAGGCGGGAAAAGCACCAGGGCCAGACAACATCACCGGCTGGGTGCTCAAGCTTTGCACCATGGAACTGGCCCCCCCTCTTCACTCCACTGTAGGTGATATTCCCCTGTGTTTTCGCCATTTCTCCCCGCGCCTCTAGAGGGCGCTGAACCCAAAGAGACTGTTTGCAATGTACTACTGAAGTATGTTGTTTCCTGTTGCCCCCTGCTGTTTTCCCTATAAAGAGTGCTGCACAGGTACCCTAATCTCAGAAAACCCTCTGAAACTTGCTCTTTGAAGAGGACAAACCTCTGTAAGACTGTACCTATCCCGGATAAGAAGATTTCAACTGCGCAACCCTTTCCCTTCTCCTCGGACAAAGACTTTCCCTCCAGTTTTAGTTTGGCCAACTTAAACTCGTGAAAGACCCCCTTAGTCCGATCACAGCTGTAACCATCCCGCCTTGCAAGCAACACTGTAGGAACAGTGTTTTTCCATGTTCGAGATCTGAACGTTTCTATCTTGAACATATTTTTCCGTCGGACCGAGCCTCCCGGCTCTCGAGGACAAAAGAAGCAGACGACTTCAAGAATCCTCCCTGATCCAACCCAGACAGGAGTCTGTGTTGACCAGAACTTTTCCCCTGGAACCGAAAGCAGTGTCGCTGGCCGGCACAACCCGTTTCCCGTGGGACCCCTCTACAAAATCAGTAGGACACTTTTCATGGGCAAATGACTAGTTAATTCTGAGTAGAGTTTAGTAGATGTGTTTCTTTGAATCTAGCTCGAAGCTTTATTTCATGTGCACATGTGTTGTTCTTTAATTTCTTTAGACATTGTTTTGAACTCTTTTCTCTCTCTCTTGCTTAGTTAGTTTGCATGCTTCTAACTTCTACCTCGCATACTCCTTAACAACGTGAATCCCTTCTGTACGCCGCGATTATTTGTATGAACCGCATTCGCAAGCGTTCATACAGTATCGTCCGTATTCGAAAGATTCTCTTTGCTAACGGGTTAGCTAAGGACAATCGCTAGTAGCCCCTGTGTAACAGCGGCCTGCTAGCCAAGACGCACGACACACACACACACACGTTACACCCACATCTCTCTCCCTCCCTCTTGTATCTCTCTCTCTCTATCTCTCTCTCTGAGTGTTAGACTTGTAGATTTCTCCGGACCTTTTGGTACCTTTCCGGTACAACTTTGCACATAACTGATAATAGACTGTTCATTGAATAGCCTCCTTTGTCCGGACATTTCTGCTAGCTAATACTGCTGCTCAGCTGTAGCCACGCTGAATCTAATTGCTTTGAGTACACGAGTGTACGGCCATCTTTGTAGTGACAAACATTCAAGCTCGCCGTTTCATTCGTGCTCTATTCTCTCTCTTTTATTTCTTTTGTGCTCACATTCCATTCACATCATACCCGGAACTGTTAGTGTTAATTCCAGAACCTTTGATACATGTTTGTGCCCTTCACGGGACTTTTAATGCTTGAAAACCCCCGCCGGTTATTTGCTAAGTAGCTGCTAGCTACCCTCATTGTTCTTGGTTCTGAGGCTAACGCTAATATCACCGTGTTGTTTACATTGCTATAGCAACCTAGTCCACGTGGTGGACGCCATCTTGCTACCATAGCAACCGGGGCTAACGCTCCTCCTTTGTTCACGCTCACACACACACACACACACACACACTTCCCCTACACGCACAATTCCCCTTTTATTTCTTTCTTGTTTTTATACTTGTGCCTTATTGTGTTTACCCATTGATCCGACTTTGAATGTAATGTTTTATTAGTTATCCTAGTAGTTAATAAAAGTAAATCATTTGATTGCATTTTGTTGTCCTTGTTGCTTTGTACAACCAACCAACCTATTATCAGAATTTTGCCTTCAGATCTACCTTTGTGCTTGCATACCCAGCTGATCACAGAGAATAGGCCTTACTGTTCACTGTGCCCTGTTGAGTATCCCAGTACAAACTTGTTATTAATTCTGTGTTTAGCAATTTATTGTTGAATATTGTGATTGATAATCTTAAGGATTTTATGAGACGGTCCTTTAATTACCTTTAATTAATTGGTTTATTAATTATAATTAATTCATCATTAATTAAATTCCCAAACAAGATATTTTGCCTTCAATTCATGGTATAGTCGCATTAGGAGTAAATCCAAAAAGATTTTCAAGTTTGCCCACCCCTACACCACAATAGTATTATAATAATAGTAGGGGTGGGCAAACTTGAAAATCTTTAATCGCATTAACTCAATGACTTTCTGTGATTAATCGCATAGCGCGCAGAACCCAAATATGAATTCAAAAGCCGCTTCAAAAGCGCCAATATATTTGAAAATGTCAGTTACCAAATCACTTATTACACCGTAATTATCATATATCACAGACGACCACAGAAAGAAATTGAATCTTTGCTGGGGGTTTTTAACAGACTATCTACATTGACATTTTCTAAGATGAAGTAGACCAATCATAATCATAATTTGCATATGTAGGCTACTATAACCTGTGTAATAGGCCTATTCTTTCAAAATAGAAATGGGCCTATTTGCCAATCTAGCCCTACATATCACACTAAGTTATAAAGCATGCCCATAACTAATGAAACAAATTATTGTATTATTATAGCCTACCATGCTACTATTAAACTGACATTTACACTAATTTATGGAGTCAGGTCATAGGGCTAGTGTTGCAAGGAATGATCACCCAAAACTACTGCCTACTAGACAACTATTTTTCACCATGCAAGAAAGTGCGCTCTCTGGCCATTTTAATTTTCATTGAGGACAATTTTGTGCAGTGAAATTCACGGCTATTATGACTAGGTTATAGGGTTCCTGGTTAAGTGGCGCTTGTATTAATTCAAGGTCAACTGTTTCCAACTAGCAGTCGTCATTGTTTTTTCAAAATTGAAATAGCAACAAATGATAGAAGTGGATTTTTAAAGTAGCTCCCAAAAGTTTGCTTCGCAATGTTCAAAAGCCTTAAAAAGAAAAAGCCAGAGAAGACTCCAAAACGTCATCCACTGTTTACGTTGCAGCAGTGAAATATAAAGTGGTCGCGGCCTCGCAGCATGCTTCTGGCGCATTTGACATTCAACTAGTGATTGGACGGCAACAGTTTCAAACTGTCAAAATGACAGTGGAGTGCACATTTGCATGGAACAGTAGCGTGATGTAGCCTAACCTAGTAGGCCTATGAATGCTTTGGACTGTGATGATGGCTCCAGTGGTGTAGTCTACTTTTTGAAGTGGGTATACTGTATATTTGAGCATTTTTTGATGTGTGTATAGTCTACTGTATATATTTGTGCTATTGTAAATAATGGATCAATCAATTTTAAGTGGGTATACTGTAATCCCTGAAATTTTGAAATGGGTGCGTATACCTGCGTTTTACGTAGACTACACCACTGGCTGTGCATTTCATCAAGGTGTAGGCTACAATTCTCCACTTCAGGTTGATATTTTGACAACACTAATGTCCACATGTAGTACGACTGCAGATTTTGTGGCTTTGTTTTTGTCTTTTTGGTAAGGAAACCATATTGTTCGCTTTGTTTGTTTTTTTTGTTTTTTGTTTGTTTTTTTTTAAAAGAGGGCCGCCAAGGGGAAAATTCTCCCGGTGGGAAAAGGTGGGCCACTCCGCCCCTGCTTACAAACCTCAACCACGAAACTGCCACACGCCTTGCACACTCAATAACCAGAGACCACACTCATCCTCTCCACACACACTCCATATTCCTCCCATCTGGCTGCAGGTATAGATCCATCAAATGGAGGCGAGCACGCTTCAACAAAAGCTTTGTACCACATGCCATCACTGCACTAAACAACATCCCATAGTGACCCCCTGCATCTGACCCTCCTGGAGTGTATATATAGTGTCTGTCATCATGTTGTGTTCTGTGTTGTCTGACAATGTCTGAGTGGGTATGTATCTAGCCAAGTCAAGTCAAGTCAAAGTTTATTTATAGAGCACTTTAAAATACAACTAGATAGCTGACCAAAGTGCTGGACAGGCAGATAAAAGGACTTGAGGACCTCTTAAGACACACAAAGACAACAAAAAATAAAAATAAACATAGAAACAGTGTAATCTTTGAAGCACTTAAAAACAATATAATAACCAATAGAAAATGCATATATACAAGAAGTGTCTGAAAACAGAGAGGCTAATTAAGTCATTGGCTGCCTTCGTCGGTGAATGGCGTCATTTCGAATAGTGACGCACCCTGCCTTTGACGGCGTTCCCCGGTAATTGCGTTTTTTTACAGCCACGCCTTGAGGTCTGACCTATGTTGTGTATAAATGTCACGCCTCTAGGCATGTTCTAACTGTTCCTGTAGGTGGCAGAAGTGTCCTTAGGAACAGTCAGGGCAGGGCATTAGCTCAGAGCAAGAGGAAATGTCAAGACAAAAACATCCCTTTTTACTATTATAATCTCAAAAGTAGCATAGCAAAATCATTTTTGAAAGTAAAGCACCTGTGACAGTAGTCTACTTTCTC
>NC_085861.1:981393-1026431 GCF_034702125.1 Engraulis encrasicolus | reverse complement strand
TTTTATGGCCGAGTACTCAGTGACGATACTTTGCTTTATCGTTAGCTTCCCTCCATAGACGCTGAGAGGCTGAGCCTCTTTGTGTGTGTGTGTGTGTGTGTGTGTGGTGTGTGTGTGTGTGTGTGTGTGTGTGTGTGTGTGTGTGTGTGTCTGCGCCCGTGTGTGTGTGTGTGTGTGTTTGCGTGTGCATGTATGTGTGTGTGTGTGTGTGTGTGTGTGTGTGTGTGTGTGTGTGTGTGTGTGTGTGTGTAGATGATGGCTGGTCACCGGTAGATGGCTAGTCACTGTGGGCTGCCTATTCACATGGGTCGACTGAGGACGTCATGGAAAGTCCGGCTCTTGAGTCTTGACCTTCTCCTGTCTTCCTAAATGATAAATAAAGAAGAGTGTCACTGAACCAGTATCATCTGTATCACTGTAAAACATTCAACTAGTATGACGTGAAGATCAAGCAATGTACCACTGATTGGCTAGACAGCCAAATTACTTGCCGTCATATAGTCTGTTTTTAAGCAGTAAAAAGCCACAGTCGACCTGTAGTTACTCCATGATTTACATACGAGTGTGATATTCTTGCCTACTGAAGGAATACTATTTTCCGTGTACAATTTTGTTTGAGACCAAACGTAGCTTTGATTCATTTGACTATAGCTGGTAGCTATAGATTGAATGAGCTGCCATACGAAGGCACGGAGAAGAGAGCTAGTTTGAGACGACATCAAGATTAGCCATTCAAAAACTCTAGATACATAATATGTATGTTACCTCTGTTGTCTCTCTCAGCATTCTTTTCTTTCTGACGGCGTCACTTCTGTCCTGCTGTTTTGTTTTGCTAGTAAAAAAGACTTTCGGAGCAAAAATGTGTGGACCGCACACACGTAGCCTCGTATCCAGGAGAGAGTGGTGCCTTCCTTTCCCATCTCAAGGCAACATGCCACGGTTTCATAAAGCTTGTCGTTTTGTTTCAGCATCCAGGATATGCGCACAATCAATCCATAGCAAAATTCTAGCCGAAGAACCATTTAAAAACTAGAGCTCCAACGTTTAGCCTACTTCTTGTAGTAGCTGCCTGGCTGTCAGAATGAGCGTCGCAGAAAGATGACGTGGCACCTCAGATGAATACAGAATTTTGATTTGTTCTCTTAACCCGGGAGATTTAAACTTTCAAATGAGACGGCAACGTAATTGTATCATTCTAAACTAAATAAGAAAATACTGGTTATGCGTGTACGACGGATCTCTGTCTGTGAATGTCTGTGCCCCGCTGACTCCCGTTGTATGGTGGTTTGTCAAGTCAAGTCAAGTCCATTTTATTTATGAAAATACAACAGCGGTAGCTGTCCAAAGTGCTGGACAAGTAGGAGGACTTCAAAGGAATCTTTCAACCTTAGAACACATAGACATTTGAGGACATAGGACAAAATGAAGAAGAAAAATCACAATCAATAAGATCTAAAAAACTGAGCATCATGTAGAACAAAAAAAAGGGGGGGGGGGGTAGGTTATGTTATAGGGCAGTGGTTCTCAAACTTTTTGTGTGAAGTACCACCCGAGAAAATATTGAGCTCTCCGAGTACCACCTTGACATCCAACATTAGAATATCGCGTACCACAGTTTGAGCACCACTGTTATAGGGCAAACCATAAAAGGACAATTTCAAAACGACACATTTTAAAAATAAGAAAAAATATAACAGCTAAGGGGATGATCAACGTTTAAGAAGAAAGAAATAAAAAAAAATAATAATAGAAATAGATAGATAAATAACTAGGTGCATACACAGAGGTCATGCAGTGTTAAAAGCTAATGCATAAAAGTGAGTTTTAAGGTGAGTTTTAAAGGCAGCTAGGGGGACAGGCGGATATGGAGTGGCAGGTCATTCCACAGTTTGGGGCCCATTACGGCTAATGCTCTGTCTCCCCTGATTTTCAACCTGGAGCGTGGCACAATGGGGAGCGCTTGTTCTAATGACCTGAGAGACCTGGAGGGGCTGTTTACTTTTAGTAGGTCAGATATATAAGATGGTGCCAGGCCACGAAGAGCTTTAAAAACAAATGAAGGAATCTTAAAATACTCTGTAGCGTATAGGTAGCCAGTGTAGAGCAACAAGCACAGGCGTGATATGCTCCCGCCTTCGAGTTTTAGGCGGGCAGCAGCAGTTTGTACAAGTTGCAGGCGGGAGAGGGAGGAAGCACTGAGGCCAGCATACAAGGCATTGCAGTAGTCAAGGCGTGACGAGATAAAAGCATGGTTTTTAAAAGATAAAAAGGGTTTGGCCTTGGATACTACTCGTAACTGATAAAAACTAGACTTAACAACCATATTGACCTGTTTCTCCATACTAAAAAATTAGTCTAAAAACACCCCAAGGTTTTTTGCTGAGTCTTTTACATATGGTTTGAGGGGGCCTAAATCCTTTGTAGGGGCAGAGGTAGTACTAGGCTGAAAGACAAGGACCTCAGTTTTGCTTTCGTTAAAGCTTAAAAAATGTAAGGCCATCCATGCTTTGATGTCCTCAAAGCAGTCAAGTAGTTTATTGAAAGCATTTGTCTTACAATGTGTAAGGGGCATATATATCTGTGTGTCATCTGCATAACAATGAAAAGAGACATTATATTTGCGAAGGATGGATCCTAGAGGTAGCAAATAAAGGGAGAAGAGAAGAGGGGCAAGAATCGAACCCTGCGGAACGCCACAGGGGAGAGGAGCGGAAGGGGATACAGAGTCGCCAAGGTACACTGAAAAGGATCTATTTGCAAGATAAGATTTAAACCAATCAAGGGCAGTGCCTCTGATACCAACAGAGTTTTCAAGGCGAGAGATTAAAATGTCGTGGTCGACAGTGTCAAATGCAGCAGTCCAGTAAAATTAAAATGGCATTGTCACCAGTGTCAGTGGTCATTAAAAGATCATTAAAAACCTTAAGTAAAGCGGATATCGCTCAAATCCAAAATCTCACGGAAGGCTTCAAATCAAACAACAGTGACACAGGTGGGTGTATGGAAATGCAAAATACCGACCTATCCCTTTAATGACATCCATAAAAGTGATTACATGTGTATGATGTCCAGAGATATTGTAAAGAATGCATTTGTTCTGCTCAAATCAGTGCGCCCCAAAAAATGAGTTCTCCCTGCTTCCTGTTGCTCTTCCAGTATTTCAGAAGTAACAGCATTTAACTCATTGGCTGCCTTGGGCGGCTGCTGACGTCATTTCGAATAGTGACGCCCCCTGCCTTTGGCGGCAGCCGACGACAATTGCGTTTTTTTTACAGCCACGGCTTGCGGTCTGTCCTATATTGTGTTAAAATTTCAGACCTCTATGCATGTTCTAACTGTTCCTGTATGTATGTGGCAGAAGTGTCCTTAGGAACAGTCAGAGCAGGGCATTCGCTCAGAGCAAAAGGAAATGTCAAGACAAAAACATCCCCTTTACTGTAATAATCTCAAACGTAGCATAGCAAAATCATCTTTGAAAGTAAAGCACCTGGGACAGTAGTCTACTTTCTTGCCCTCTGATTTTACAACAGGTAGGCTACTGATATTAGTGGCAGAGCCTGACAAAAAACCTTCCTCTCATGAACAAATATAATCCCCTTTTATCTATCTAGTAGGCTAGGCATTGTAGCTAGCTTGCCCAAAATACACCATGTTCAACTGTTTCATTTTGGATATGTGATCAATATCAGGATGAAAAAGATCATCTAACAGGAAAATGCACTAGTATGGGGACTGGTGGTGATGTGCAGTCATCTCAGTTGGGGATGCTTGGCTATAAAGTTCGCTATGTTAATTAGCTAGCTCAAAATCGCTAACAACTTACAACTAAGCCTAAATAATGGAGCCTTGGTAAGTCAGCTATTTTAACTCATTCTACAGCAGTGACGTGCAGTGAGGGGTATGGTAGGGTAGGCAGTAAATATAGAAAATAAATATCTTTTGTGTATTTTTTAATACTATATACTCAACTATTTAAACTCATTCTACAGTTACTTTTTAGATCTGTATAGTATGATCAGCTTACTGTATCATCAAAAAAGACGGATTGCAGACGGTTGCAGATTCTTGAAACAGAGTAGCCTTGCCTTATGTTTGGTCAGAATAAGATGCACTCAGCTGGGGTCAGCTCTATGTTCCCACGGCCCATTGGTCCCACTGCTTAACACTCAGAGGTCTAATGCCCTCCAGACAAATCTGTAACTCTGTGAGTTTTTGTCATTGAAACATATAAGTCACACTATTAGAAACCTCAGACATTCTAGATGTCATATATATATATATATATGAATATATATATATATAGCTGGCCCAATTTTTTTTTTTTTAATACTTTATTGTGTGAAACAATGTATTCATTTAGCATTTTCTGTTGTTACATTTCACATATATCACACATTTTTACCCATTTTTTTATATCACACCCTGTGTGTAGAAATATAATAATAAAAAAATAAAAAAAGTAGAATAGACAAAAAGAAAACTTGAATCATCACATAAACAACAACAATGACAGCGACTTGGAACAAAGGAATACTTCTTCTTTACCACACTTCTGTTCCTAAAAGGAAGTTAAATAATAAATAAAAAAAGTAAATAGATAAAGAAGAAGAGTGATTCAATAAATAAATAAAAAGTACACAAAGTAAATCCCTTGCCTTTGGTTTTCATACATATTCTTATATTGGCTTTGTCACCTCTTTTACGCTAGAACCCCCGCCCCACCCACCTACAAACACACACACACACACCCACACCCACACTCTCACTCTCACTCTCACTCTCACTCTCACTCTCACTCACCCTCCCCCTCCCCCTCCCCCTCACACTCACCCTCACCCTCACACTTCCCCACCCCGTTCCCCCATGTTTTCATATATCTTTCCCAAATACCTCTTGTTTCTTTAACAGGTAAAGTTCCCATCTTTTCTCGAAAACCTTTTCCTTTTTAATAATACTGTAAGTTACTTTCTCCATTTCATACATGTCGTGAACTGAGGCTACCCATTTTTTGACATTAGGTGCGTCTGGTATCTTCCAGTGCCTTGTTATTTGTTTCAAAGCAGTGATTCTAAGAACCCAAAAGAAATGTATATGTTCAATACTTATATCAGGCAGTATACCAAGCATTATGTTATGCTGCTGAATTGGGACATCTGTTCTCAAAAAATTCTTTATTGACCCCATTACCTTTTCCCAGTAGGGTTTTAATCTGTCGCATGTAAAGAAAATGTGTGTGTGATCCGCATTACTGTTCCCACAGTTTCTCCAACAACTGGAAGTAAACTGTTTGTATTTTATTGTTGATGGTGTTCTAAAGTACCTTATGTTTACTTTCCATGCAAATTCCTGCCAGTATATGGATTTTGAATGGTTATAAATATCTTTGAAGGTTTGTTCCCACTCCTTTTCAGAAATTGCCGTTTTCAATTCATCTTCCCACTTCTCTTTTATATGATTTATTTTTCCTTCGTTCTGTTGGAGTATCCTGTAAATTTGTCCAGTTACATTTTTTATATTTCCGATTTCAATTACTTTTAATATTTCTCTTACAAAGGGGTGGATCTCGGCTAAGGTTACAATCTTTATATTTTTATTCACATAACTTCTTACTTGCAAGTATCTATAAAAGTGGCTCCTAGGCAATTGATATCGTCTTTCTATGTTTTCAAAAGAATCAAAGCCTTTTTCTTCATACATTTGATAGAATCGCACAAGACCTTTACTTTCCCATAGATTGAAGCCTCTATCCTCTTTATTTGGGAGAAACTCTGGATCTTGTTGTATATCTCCAGGCATATCCAGTCTTTATCATTGGTCTTTACTGCTCTACTTAGTCTTTTCCATATTTTTGCTGTATGTTTTGCAGTGAAGTAATGTAATTTAGTTTTAGTTTTTGGGAACCACGCATTACATTGCCCTACCAGGTCGGCTTCCATAATTTTCCATTTTGGGTTCCACTTTTTGTTGTTCATGATTAGAATAGGTTTTATCTGTGCAGCGTTGAAGTAGTTAGCAAAATTTGGCAGTGCAAGACCCCCCGTTCCCTTGCATTGTTGTAAAGTTTTAATTTTTACTCTTGGTTTCTTTTCATTCCATAGAAATTTCCTTAGTAGGTTATCCCACTGTTTGAAGGAAGCGTTTGGTACAAGGAGTGGGAGATTTTGGAACAGAAACAGAAAACGTGACAGGATATTCATTTTAATTATACTATTTTTTTCTAATAATGTAAAAGGTATTAGTTTCCATCTATTTAAGTCATTTTTTATCGTGTTTTCTAGCTTCCCATAGTTACAGGCGTACAGATTTTCAAGATTGTTAGGAATATTCACTCCCAGGTACTTTACCTTGGTCAGCTCCCACTTGAACTCATATTGTTTTTTAAATGTGCAACTTAGTTTACTACCGACCTCCATTGCTTCCGTTTTGCTAAGATTCAGTTTGTATCCTGATAGGGAGCTATATTGTCTTATTTCCTGCATTAATGTTGGTAATGAGTTGCATACATCTGTCATATATAAAATCACATCATCGGCATACAGTGCTATTTTGTGCTCCATGTCCTCCATGACCACTCCTTTTATCTGCATATTTTTTCTTATTTTTTCTGCGAGAGGTTCAATACATAAGGCGAATAACTGTGGCGATAGTGGGTCGCCTTGTTTTGTGCCCCTTTTAATCGTGAAAAGTTCAGAAAGTGTTCCATTTACTCTTACTCTGGCGGTCGAGTTGTTATACATCCCGTTTAGCAAGTTTAAGAACTTATGATGAAAACCGAATTTTTCACACACACCAATTAAGAAAGGCCATAGTAAGCGTTCGAAAGCCTTCTCGGCATCAAGCATTAGTGTTAGCATCTGATTTTTTGTTCTTTGGGTGTAGTCTATAATATTAATTGTCCTTCTGATGTTATCTCCTAGTAGACGATCTTTAACAAATCCTGTTTGATCAAGATTGATCAAGTCAGGAAGTAAGTTTGTAAGTCTGTTTGCCATAATTGTTGTAAATAACTTTTGATCCACATTTAATAATGATATTGGTCTATATGAGGAGCAGTTTGCTGGATCCTTCCCTTCTTTGTGGATTACTGAAATCATGGTTGTACCCCAGGTTTTTGGCCACAGCCCAGTCTCCAGAATGTCATTGAAAACCCTGTTTAAGATTGGTATTAATACATTTTGGAATGCTTTGAAAAATTCATAGGTAAATCCATCAGTACCTGGGCTTTTACCAGTTTTGCTTTTCTTAATCGCCTTTACTATCTCTTCCTCTACTATTGGTTGTACTAAATAGTTGTTTTGTGTCTGGGTCACTAGAGGGAGATCTAAATGTTTTAGGTAGTTCCTGATTTCAAGATCACTCACTTGTTTTTCTGGGGTATATAAATGTTGGTAAAATTCCCTGAAGCAAGCCGCAATTCCTGATTTCCCCCTGTGAAGGGTGCCATTTACGTCTTTAACCATAGCGATCGTTGCTTTTTCTTGCTGTTTTTTTTTTTTTAAATTTAAATGACAATGTTTTCAATGCTTTAGGGCTGTTATCAAAAAGAAATTGTTTACTTAGTGTTAATTTTTTTTCTATCTCCTTAATATCTATTTCTTCTAATGCTTTTTTAACTGTATTTAGTTGTTTACTTAATTCATTTGTTCTTAGCCTTTCATATTCTTTTTGCAGGTCTTTGATCTTAGTTTCTAACTCTTTCCTATTTTTGTCATTTTGTTTCTTTTTCCAAGATGAGTAGGCTATGATTTCTCCTCTTATTGTTGCTTTAGCTGCTTCCCATATAGTAGTGTTACTCACCTCCCCATTATCGTTAATTTCAAAAAAGGATTTGATATTGTTATTCATTTTTTCTTTGAAAGCCTGATCTTCTAATAATGAGTTGTTCATTCTCCAAGAAGTTTTATTTTTTTCTATATTTAAGTGTAGCTCTATTATTACTGGGGCATGGTCAGTTGTACAGATTGGTAATATTTCACATCTAGACACTTTTGCAATGTCTCCTTTAAACATAAAATAGTAATCTAGTCTTGAAAACACTTTGTGGGCGTCTGAGTAAAAGGTAAAGCCTCTCTCTTGAGGATGCAGGGTTCTCCAGACATCCAGTAATCCTATTTCTATTTCAGCTTTTTTCAATAAGGCTGTGGCTTTTGCTGCCTTGTGTTTGCCTGTACTTTGAGTATCTATTTTATTCATAATTAAATTGAAGTCCCCGCCCATTAACAGCACACCCTTTGCTTCCATCATTACCAATTTAAGTATCTTTTGTAACATTTCGTCTCCTGCACCAGGTGGGTTATAACCATTTACCAAAGTTATACATTGCTGATCTAATTAGATTATTAGAATATAGAGGAAAAGGGTCTTACTGCCGACCCCTGATAAGTGGAGTTCAAGTCTCCAAACTCAGGGGTGGGACAGGCCCCTGTAAGCCCGGTGAACAGTGTGATATTGAAAGGCTATTTCCCATTTGTCTTTTTAGGTACAATTTCAACCCGTTTTTAAATAGGCTACTCTTATTTATTCTTCCCTAAAATGTGCAAATCTGTAGTTGTTGAAATTAAACCCCTCCCCCCAACCCTACCCCCGAGAGCAATCCAAAACAAGGGACACAAACATAACATAATTCATCCCCACTGTGCTTCTACTCATCAATTAAGTTGTTCAGTCCATCAACCAGCGTAACCTCTGTAGAGCCAGGAGAAAGAGTGTGAGAATAGACAAAATGAATGAATGAATGAATGAATGAATGAATGAATGAATGAATGAATGAATGAATGAATGAATGAATAGATGAATAAATAAATAGAGAAGGGGAACATAAGGAGAGAAAAGGGAAAAGAAAAAGAGATGGGGCCATAATCAAATGAAATGAAATAAAATGAAGAGATTCAGAGCTCCCTTTTCACAGGGCTAGTGTTCTTCTATAGGACATGTTATCAGAACTATTATAAAGTCAGGGTGCTAACATGTGATGTTGACAAGGTTTGGTGCTATAGCTCTGGATATATAATGTAAAGAATAAAAAATTATAATAAAGCGGCGAAAAGGTAATGATATATATATATATATTTTTTAAAGGATTAATTAAAGTTTTGCAAGGGCATTCTCCCTTCCACTCAGTAGCCTAATTACTATTGAGAATCAGACACACACACACAGCTGGCCCAATTTAAAGAAAGTGAAAAGAAATCTTCAAATATTCTGTACTCTCTGCCTGTAGCATCCACACCTATAGCTATTCACATGTAAAGTACCGGTGCTTGAGTGGCTATTCAGAGGTGACAACACGCCCCTTTCAGCTAGGATAAACACAGTCATGCTGCTCACTTGTCAATTCACAGGACACAGGACAAAGAGAGTGACAGGGGGGTGTGCTATCAGAGCACATGGAGATTGACAGGGGGGGGTGGGCCATTAGAGGTTTTTCACACCTATCTCATTAGTTGTTAGTCCAATTTTCGATGTTCCAAGGAATGGAAAAGCACTAGGCCTCGGCTGGGATTTCAGGACGCGCACTCCTCAATCGTACGGTGCAAAAGTATTTATTGTTGTTCAGAATGGTAAAAGTGATGAATGAAACCTCAATTAAAATAAAGAAGACAGTCCAACTAAATGAAGGTAATATGAAACAGTGATAGATTTAAGTGAGTACGGTCGAAATAATGTATCAGACCGGGCTGCGTTTCCCCATTCAACTCCAAACAACCCAAAACCCGGCTAAATGCCATATGACAGATGACGTCATCCCAAAAGGTCACCCGTCACTTAAAGTAATAAACATAAAAACAAAAACTAAACATAATCCATCCATAAACATTCAGTTAATCTTCCACATAATAATCAAATATCTTACATTTAACCCAAAATATTATCTTATAAGGCCGAAACATAAAAAGTATCAAAATGGCTGTAACATTAGTATTCAAATGAGACAGGCAGTGGCCTGACATAGTGTTTCTTTTTTGCATTTTGTATGAAAACAACAAACATTTATAAATGCCCTTTTTACTTTTATGCAGCCAATACATTTGTTTACAAGATTCAAACTTCAAAAGTCTTGTCTAGATATATTTATTGTGTGTTTTCTTGCACTTTTTGAAGACCTCTGAAACCTGCTTTTTTGTACAGTTGTGTTTATACTCAATTTAAATAGTAGTAGGGTTGGAAAGGGGGGTCCACGCGCACCCCCCGGCTTTTTTTACGCCACCTGATTTTTTTGTATCTTTAGAGTGTCTACTTCCAGAATCTGCCAGGTGCCAAGCTGAAATAATGTCCCATGGCCTTCATTTTTAACCATTTAATGCACCTGACAGGAACCCAACAGATTGAAGCAATGACAGAGAATAGGTCATAACTTTTGAAGTAAACTACATACAGAGACAAATTAACACATTTTCCCATGCAATATTGACCTGAGGAATGAATTTAAGTTGTTGTTTTTGACTTTTGACAACATTTAAACAGCATATTTGCTCAGAAACAGCAATAAAATGACCCAAAATATGTAGACACTCAACTATCTTTTCATTCTTTTGAGATTTGTTGTCTCTTTTTCATCAACTGCTCTTCCTTTATCATTTGCAGTGTAAATGTGAGTGTTATATCGCGTATTAAGATGAAATTATGACCCCCAGTCTCCATTTTTGTCCCTTTAATGGGCCTGACAGACTGAAACAATGATACAAAATGGGTCATAACTTTTGAAGTAAACTACATACAGAGACAAATTAACACATTGACCCTCACAATATTGACCTGAGGAATGCTATTAAGTAGTTGTCTTTGACATTTCAGAACATTTAAACAGCATTTTTGGTCATAATCTGCAATAAAATGGCCTAAAATATGTAGACACTCAAGTATCTTTTCATTCTTTTGAATTTCATTGTCTTTTGTCCACCACCGGCTCCTCCTTTATCATTTGCATTGTACATGTGACTATTATATTGGGTTTAGGCTGAAATAAGGACCCACAGTCTCTATTTTTAACCCTTTAATGCGCCTGACTGGAACAGATTGAAACAATGATACAGAATGGGTCATAACTTTTGAATTAAACTATATACAGAGAAAAATGAACACATTTTGATATACAATACTAAGCTGAAGAATGAAATTAAGTTGTTGATTTGACATTTGACAACATTTAAACGTATAATACTTTATAAAAAAGACTTTTGAAGTAAGCCACAAAGAGAAGAAAAGCTAACCCATTTCCCATACAATACTGAACCAAGAAATGCAATGAAGCACTTGTGAAGGACTGTCATCAACGTTTAAACTGTGTTCCTGGACAAAAATAGCATCAAAATACCCAAAATGTGTAGAAAATAAGCAGTCTTTTTTCATTCTTTCAAGTTTTATTGGGTGCTTCTCATTGCTCATTTAAAGTATACATTTGATTATGTTATTGAGTTTCAGATTGAAACAGTATCTCATTTTCAAAATATATCTTCCACTTAATAACCAACTAGCACCATCATCAGAGGTTCAAGAAACAAATGAGGCTTCTTTAAGACTTATTAGCAAAACCTTCCAAAAATGTGAGGTAAAGGCACATCCCAAAAAGCAATTGCCGTGGGTGCATAAAAGAACACACAAGAAAAAAGGAAAGAATATCCGCACACCACAGAAGCTCCCTTGTCATCATTTAACGTGTGAAAAGCTCACACAACGTCTCGACCTGTAAGGTCTTCGTCAAGTGTCTCACGACAAGGGAGCATCTGTGGTGTGCGTATATTCTTTCCTTTTTCTTTTTGCAAAACCTCCACATGTAATTTGTAACATGAAGATGTGTCTTTCACCTTTTTCTGCAGACATAGACTGTTTGGCTTGTTATGCCAAATGTACAGGACAGAGAAACATGCCAGTGTAAAACACACTCATGGCTGACAAACTTTACAAATCTGGTCACTTGGATCAAGATAGTGCATTATTCAGGTAGTCATGCACCTACAAAACACTAGTGTGGATGGGTTGCTTGCTGCTGTGATCCTCCAAAATAGAATGACAGTTTAATTTCTATAGATTTTAGGGCTTTTTTAAAAGGCAGTTTTTGTCCAGAAGCGCATTTAAAAGTTGATAAAAGGCCAAAAAGTGTTCATTGCATTCCTTGGGTCAGTATTGTATGGGAAAATGGGTTACCTTTTCTCTGTACTATGGTTTACTTCAAAAGTTAACCTCCATTGAAAGAAATAAAGTGAAAGCCCATTGGGAAACTCCAACTCCCATTGTCATTGTGACACAGCACTCCACAGCACACAAGTGCACACAATGCAATTGCATTTATGCCTCACCCGAGCAAAGGGGCAGCCCTCAGTGGCGCCCCTGGGGAGCAGTGCGGCGGGACGGGTTCATGCTCAGGGTACCTCAGTCATGGAGGAGGATGGGGGAGAGCACTGGTTGATTACCCCCACCCTGGCGGGTCGGGAGTCGAACCGGCAACCTTTGGGATACAAGTCTGACGCTCTAACTGCTTACCTATGACTGCCCAAATTACCCATGACTGCCCAATGAGTTGTATCATTGTTGCAATCTGCTGGTTCCATTCAGGTCCATTGAAGGGTTACAAATGAACCCTGTGTGTCATTATTCCAGCATAATACTCTTAATACACTTTTAAATGTAAATTATGAATGAAGAGCAGATGTTGTCAAATGTCAAAGACAAGAACTTTATCATTCATTGGGTCAACATTGTATGGGGAAATGTGTTAATCTCTCTGTATGATGTTTACATCCAAAGTTATGACCCATTCTGCATCATTGTTTCAATCTGCCGGTTTCCAGTCAGGCGCATTAAAAGGTTAAAAATGGAGACTGTGGGTCATTATTTCAGCATAAAACCCGATATACGTAATAGTCACATTTACACTGCAAATGATAAAGGAATAGCAGGTGGTGGACAAAAAGACAATAAAACTCAAAATAATGAAAAGATACTTGAGAGTCTACATATTTTAGCCCATTTTATTGCTGATTATGACCAAAAATGCTGTTCAAATGTTGTGAAATGTCAAAGACAACAACTTAATAGCATTCCTCAGGTCAATATTGTGAGGGTAAATGTGTTAATTTGTCTCTGTATGTGGTTTACTTCAAAAGTTATGACCTATTCTGTATCATTGTTTCAGTCTGTTGGGTTTCAGTCAGGCGCATTAAAGGGTCAAAAATGGAGACTGGGGGTCATAATTTCAGCTTAATACGCGATATAATACTCACATTTACACTGCAAATGATAAAGGAAGAGCAGGTGATGAAAAAGAGACAACAACACTCAAAAGAATAAAAAGATAGTTGAGTGTCTACATATTTTGGGTCATTTTATTGCTGTTTCTGAGCAAATATGCTGTTTAAATGTTGTCAAAAGTCAAAAACAACAACTTAAATTCATTCCTCAGGTCAATATTGTATGGGAAAATGTGTTAATTTGTCTGTAGTTTACTTCAAATGTTATGACCTATTCTCTGTCATTGCTTCAATCTGTTGGTTTCCTGTCAGGTGCATTAAATGGTTAAAAAGGAAGGCCATGGGACATTATTTCAGCTTGGCACCTGGCAGATTCTGGAAGTAGACACTCTAAAGATACAAAAAAATCAGGTGGCGTAAAAAAAGCCGGGGGGTGCGCGTGGACCCCCCTTTCCAACCCTACTATAAAGCACATGTTTGTATGACATCCAATTTTCTTTCAGATTATTTCTTGTCAGGCTTTTCAGAATGCGACCATATATTTCATTTTTGCATAGATGCTTACTGTTAGTTGAAAATACTTGAAAATGTCAGGGTGGTGCAAGCAGCCTAAAAGCCTCTGAAAGGCCTTAGACCTCAGAGGGTTAAATCTGCTGCTCCATGTTCCCACAGCTTAAAGGGACACTGTGCAGGAAATGGTCAAAAAAGGTACTGCAACTATGCTGCTCATTTTGTGTGGGTATTTTTTTTTCTTTATGCAATGTTTGCGGATCACCGCGAGATCAACTATTGCATCTGATACGTCCGCGCAAAGATTTCAAAGTTCCACGCAGAACATTGCTTCCTCTTTCACGCTTCGTCTCTCGAAATGGCAGGCTGACAAACTTAGGATGACCGATCCAGAAGATCCAGCTTGCTCGTTTTCAAGATGGGTAGCCTATATGCCCACTACTTTGACTTCATTGAAAATAAGGACGCCAAGAACATTTCAGTTAAATGCACACTGTGCTTGAAACCCAAACCGCTTTCCACGTCGAAAAACAGTAGCCTACAAACAATTTGACGATTTGAAGAGGTGCCATAGCACCACCAAATTAGTCAGGAAAGGAGGGGATGCATCCCATTCGCACGAGACAGGGACACGGCAGGCTATCCGACGGGGGGGATGAGTAGCCTATGTTTGAAGTAGGCCTATAGAAGTAGTTTGCGTAGTTTGAAGTAGGCCTATAGAAGTAACCAAAAAGAAGTAGTCAAATAAAGTCTAAATTCATGAAGTATATCATGAAGTATAATAAATTAAAGTAAATAATAGTAATAATATGAGTAATAATACATTAATCAAGTAAATCAAATCATGAGATCCCCTCCCCACAATTCAAGGTTAAAAAACCCAGTGCTGTTGATATTTTTAAGGTGCACAACACACACACACACACACACACACACACACACACACACACACACACACACACACACACACACACACACACACACACACACACACACACACACACACAAACACACACACACACACACACACACACGTGTATGCACACATGAATGAATAAACAAATCAATAGGATGTTACAGTAAGGAAAAATTACCTTAAAAGGAAAAATCACAGAACACCAGTCCAGAGACCTATGTAAGAGCACTAGAATTAAGCAGTCTAATGGCTTCAGGGTACAGGCTATTAGAAAGTCTTGTAGTTCGTGCCTGTAATGACCTGTATCTTCTGCCTGAGGGAAGCAGTTGGAACAGGTGGTAAGCAGGGTGGTGACAGTCTTGCAAAATATTTTGCACTCTTCGTAGACAGCGTGTGGTGTAGATGGTACCTATCTCTGGGAGAGGTGACCCAGTGATTCTCTGTGCTGTTTTCACCACACGCTGGAGTGCCTGCTGGTCTGCTTTTGTGGAGCCTGAGTACCACACCAAAGACCCATACATCAGAACGCTGCTGATCGCACAGTTGTAAAAGTTCACCAGCAGCGGTCTGGGGATGTGATAGCCTCTTAACTTCCTCAAGAAGTAAAGTCTTTGCTGGGCCTTACCCACGGCTGAGGCTATCTGTGTACCCCAGGACAGATCATCAGCCACAGTCACCCCCAGGAATTTAAAGGGGCATTCCACCGGTGGAGACATGAATATGTTACTGAAAGTGGGTCATATTTATAGTAGAATAGTAGCATACATTTCTAATTTGGTGCCTTCTTGGCCAAGAAAAGGCAGAAAATGACTTTTTAGTCCTTGTGGATTTGTGACAATCCCCATAATGCACTGCAATGCTCAAGTTCCACAGGCCACACCCAGTTATTTGGGACTCTACACATCATCCCTCCCTCAGCTTGCAGGCAGTGTTGCCAGATTGGGCTGTTTCCCGCCCAATTGGGCTGCTTAGGATGGTCGTGTGCGGGTAAAATGGCATTTAGCAGAAAAACCCGCCCAATTTTAGCCATAGAAATCAATGGGGCACCTAAGTCACGCCCTTCTTCTTCCAATCCGTGGGGCTGGAGCGCTCCAAATTTTGAATACGAGTTAATGGAGCGAGTCAAGCTAAATCCTCATCCCGTTTGGCATGTGCTCCGGATTTCACATATGATGACAGTGAATTTGAAAGGTTTAGATTTGCGTCGTAAGACCACTCATTTTCGACACGCAAGAAACGTTATTTTAGCTTTTGTGCAAAACTGTGTTAGAGACTACACGTGCGCCTCTCATATCTGACGTGAACCGAGGCACAGCCAACCCTACCGCTGCACTGTGGCTGCACGTCGGACGTGCGACATCTGTTGTGTAGTCCAAATAATAACATATTTTTGCACACAAACAACTCAAAAATCGCTTGCCAAGTGGAGTCAACAAACACGCCATTGGTTGTTATTAATTCTGAGGCACAGAATATGTGTGATCGACGGGGAAATGCGAGGTGGATCGGAAAATAGCTTTGATCAGTTCATTACAGGATTTGCGTTCCCAGCCCCACGATCCGCCCGGAAGGGGTGGAGACTTAGGTGCCCCATAGAATTGGGCGGGATTTTGAGCTTCTAGGCTGGTTTTGAGCATTTTTTGGGCTGGAAATCATCAGCCTCATCTGGCAACCCTGCTTGCAGGTGCATCACAGTGGGACAGACATCACTGGAAAGGAGAAGCTGGAGCACACTGCAGCTTAGTTTTCAAGACTTTATTTTGTGCACACACGCGACCAACGTTTCTGTGTTGCTACACCTTCTTCAGAGTCAAATGATAGCAAGAGAGAGACACACATTTCAAGACTTGACATTCACAGGTCTTGGTTTGGCTAAATTGGTCTGATCTCATTGCAGGTAATTGACCCCACCCCCCAACACCTGGACAAGATATAAGAGCCCACTGTAAATTAAGCATTGCTTAAAAGATCATTAAAAAGTAAAAATGGTGATATCTATTTCCACCCATTTCCTATAACTTTAAAGGTACACTGTGCAGGAAATGGTCAAAAAAGGTACTGCATCTATGCTGTTCATTGAAACTGGGCTGCCCATTGTCATATTTGATCTTTACATGAAAGTTTACTAAGTAATAAACAAATATTTTCTAGTATGGTCCAAGTAGAGTCATTTTTGCAGCTAAAAATGGCTATTTTTGGAAATTCAAAATTTCGGACCGTGGAGAAGATCCCCCTTTTCATGTATGAAAAGTGCAATTTTTCCAGTTATAATGAATACTTAGAATTTGATGCTGGTAGTAAGCATTCATGAAAAAGGTAACATTAGTGAATGGGCAGCATGAATTCTGGAAATAAACAAATCAATTAAAATATATTCTTCAAAGTTATTTTCTGGATTTTCTTTTTGATATTCTGTCTCTCCATATTAGAATACATTTTATCATTAATATTATAGAATGATCATGTCTTTATTAGTGGGCAAACCAACAAAATCAGCAATGGATCAAATACTTATTTTCCTCACTGTAAGTCTCATGGTTCATACTCAATAGCATGAACAGCCACAACCAGACTCCAACTAAGTCTCATGGTTCATACCCCATACTCAATAGCATGAACAGCCACAACCAGACTCCAACTAAGTCTCATGGTTCATACCCCATACTCAATAGCATGAACAGCCACAACCAGATTCCAACCAAGTCTCATGGTTCATACTTAATAGCATGTACAGTCACACCATTTTTTTTTGGAGAAACATTCAGATTTCGGGTTGAAAACGTCGCTTATCAATTAATCATAAGTCGATCGATTTATTTCTTTATTAGGGCTATGGTGGTTAAGCACTGGTGGAATTTTATCTTATACTTTATATTTACATATTCAGAAAAAAACTAATTTGTTGCATATTAATGACCATATCAGCATGTTTAGGTGAATAAGCCCTGGGGGGTCACAGCAACTTGCCCCCCCCCCCCCACCCCCGTGGTGCCGGCCCTGGTACAAACACAACACAAAGCAGGGGCTAGACCAGGGGTGCATTTCTCAAAACCATAGTTGCTAACTACATTAGCTACTTTGTTGTTTGCAATGCAATTTCCCATTGGCAACTACCCAAGTTGCTAACAACTACGCTTTTGAGAAACACAACCCAGATGGGTCTTTAACACATGCAAACAGTGTATGCACATAAACATGTAGAACACACCAAACCACATTGCAAAACGGTCTAGTCTGAGATTATGTACAGAGGCTTGGCATAATATTACCAACCAATGGGATGACAGCAGAGACAAAGTTCCCTCAAGTGACGAGCGGAGTGAATCAAACAAATCTAACACGGCTTTCACGTGACTTTGACCCAGAATCAAATCAAAATCTAACATCGTTCTTTCATTTTACTTGACATTCAGTGCCAACAACATTTGACTGATTTTTTAAGTTAAAAAATGTTTAAGATGAAAACACAAACTCACGCTCAAATGCAGCAGACACACACTGTCTCGTCAGAAGGGCAATCCTTGAATGACTGAACTCGACAGACGCGTCAAGACACCCAACAAGACGCACCTGAGTTCACAATCTGGTAGAACCAGATTCCAGACACAATACGTGAGAATCACTTGACATGTAGGATAAACCATCGTGGGGGTGGGGGGGTTGTAGATGAGTTGTCCCGGGCCCAGAGAGAGAGAGAGAAAGAGAGAAAGTATCTCCCTGTATCTCTACAGTTTTCTATTTCCAACACATTTGACCCGAACACTGATACTGTTGTTACTAAATCAAATAAATAGTATGCTCCTGAAAACACACATGCACGCACGCACGTACGCACACACACATTTTAGACTCATTAGCAAAAACAAAACGTTGTTGTTCTTCATCCGCCATTGAAACTTAACAGACAGCAGTAAATCTTACATCACCCTGTTCGGCCAATGGTGACTTTGTATCCCATCCGCAGCCTGATTCAAATAACCAACTACAATACATCACATCTGGAGGATATGGGGGATGTTCTCAAACAATGCAGGAGAAAATGTAGCCCATAGTCTGGGATTATGTACAGAGGCTTGGCATAATGTTATTCATACCAAAGACTCTGGGATGATAGCAGAGACAAAGTTTCCTCGAGAGATTAGCAAAGTGCATCAATCAATCAAAATCTAACATGGTTATTTCATTCTAATTTACCAAAAACTCTGAACATCTGTTTTTTTCCAATTTTAAAATGTTTAAAACGAAAACACAAACTCACGTTCACATGCAGCAGATACACGCGGTCCCGTCAGAAGGCCAATCCTTGTATGAGTGAACTCAACAGACACTAAAAAAAGGAAGGCCTCGAACTGAGTAGAATTAGTTATTATTAACTAATAATTAAAGAATTATTGTAATATTAGTGTACTATTTCTAGTAGTTTATTTCCAGTACTCATGCTGCCCATTCACAAATGTTACCTTTGTCATGAATTTTTACCACCATCATCAAAATTCTAGTATTCATAATGACTGTAAAAACAAGAAAATCGACAAGAGTTCTATATCCATCTCAACAACAAACATACCAAAGGAAACTTCAGACTTTCCTTTATCATTAGAAAAAATATATTGTGAAAATAAAAAATAAAAAAGATTGTGACTGCACATTCTACGTGCACTTACTCAAAATATACACACACACAAACACACACAATTTCTCTCAAAAATCTCCGTATATTTACAGTTTTTCTTGATTGGTTTGGCTAATAAACCGAGATGACATTTCTAAAAAAAATTGGGTCATTTGGCTAAACATTCTTACACTTCTGCACAACAGTTCAGATAACTAGCAAAATACCATATACCTCCCAAAACAGCTCATTCTTGAATCAGCACTAGACTTTCTCCCACATAAATAGTCAGTACCATCAAAAAGGCATAGATCCTTCTCAATTGCTTTGTCAAGAAATTAGCCAAAACAGAGGAAATTGTAAGTATACACGGTTATAAAATTATTTTCTACAAACTAGTAAAGTTACATTACCATCTGGCCTGTTGAACACTGTCATACTGTTTACAGTAATTACATGTAAATTCCTAAAATATATTGTCCTTGACTGTTTTGACAATTGTGTAGACTACTTTGCATATGATGACTTACACAATGAAATCATGCTGACATGTTTTGGAGAGGGCAATTAGACTGAGAATTGTCTAATTCATTTAGATAAGAAAGGTCTTTGGAAATGTATTTGGAAAATGTGCTAAATGTATGCTCAATGTGTCAAATGTAGGATACTTGTGCATAGCCATCTGCAGAGATATACTAAACATTTGAGAAATGTACAAGGAATTTGAAATTTGATGAAAGCAATGAAAATGCCATTCTGTTGTGGGAAATTGCAAGTTGGTTTGGGGATTTGTCCGTGTTGTTTTGAGAATGTCATCTCAGTTTCGAGAAATTAGCCAAACCAATCGAGAAAAACTGTACATAGATTGATATAGCTGGCCCTTTTTAATGGGAGTGAAAATAAATCTTTAGAATATCTGTAGTCTGCACTCCGCAGTATCGTCCAANGTCACACCTATGCTATCTCTATTCACATGCTAAGTATCGGGTGCCATTGGCAGCAGAGGGGAGAACACTCCCCATTCAGCCATTCAGCCATTCAGCCATACAGCATAAACAAAGCCATACTTCAATTCACTCCATATAGTGGGGGATGTTAATGGTTTTACCGTTACGGAAGTGGCAAAAGCACCAGACTTTGCATGGTGTTTCTTTAGGGTATATGCAGTAATTCTAGCCTAGGAGCCCTCGAAAAAAAATATGTCATGACATTATACTTAGCTGACAATATTAATATAGTCCCCAACTCAGCAGAGAAGCAAGGGCAGTGGTAGCCTGCTTGACCAGATTGATGAAACTACAAAAATGTACATAGTGTGAAAGTATTAGTAGGGTTGGAAAGGGGGGTCCACGCGCACCCCCCGGCTTTTTTTACGCCACCTGATTTTTTTGTATCTTTAGAGTGTCTACTTCCAGAATCTGCCAGGTGCCAAGCTGAAATAATGTCCCATGGCCTTCTTTTTTAACCATTTAATGCACCTGACAGGAATCCAACAGATTGAAACAATGACAGAGAATAGGTCATGACTTTTGAAGTAAACTACATACAAATTAACACATTTTCCCATACAATATTGACCTGAGGAATGAATTTAAGTTGTTGTTTTTGACTTTTGACAACATTTAAACAGCATATTTGCTCAGAAACAGCAATAAAATGACCCAAAATATGTAGACACTCAACTATCTTTTTATTCTTTTGAGTGTTGTTGTCTCTTTTTCATCACCTGCTCTTCCTTTATCATTTGCAGTGTAAATGTGAGTATTATATTGCGTATTAAGCTGAAATTATGACCCCCAGTCTCCATTTTTGACCCTTTAATGCGCCTGACTGAAACCCAACAGACTGAAACAATGATACAGAATAGGTCATAACTTTTGAAGTAAACCACATACAGAGACAAATTAACACATTTACCCTCACAATATTGACCTGAGGAATGCTATTAAGTTGTTGTCTTTGACATTTCACAACATTTGAACAGCATTTTTGGTCATAATCAGCAATAAAATGGGCTAAAATATGTAGACTCTCAAGTATCTTTTCATTATTTTGAGTTTTATTGTCTTTTTGTCCACCACCTGTTATTCCTTTATCATTTGCAGTGTAAATGTGACTATTATATATCGGGTTTTAGGCTGAAATAATGACCCACAGTCTCCATTTTTAACCTTTTAATGCGCCTGACTGGAAACCGGCAGATTGAAACAATGATGCAGAATGGGTCATAACTTTGGATGTAAACATCATACAGAGAGATTAACACATTTCCCCATACAATGTTGACCCAATGAATGATAAAGTTCTTGTCTTTGACATTTGACAACATCTGCTCTTCATTCATAATTTACATTAAAAAGTGTATTAAGAGTATTAAGCTGGAATAATGACCCACAGGGTTCATTTGTAACCCTTCAATGGACCTGAATGGAACCAGCAGATTGCAACAATGATACAATTCATTGGGCAGTCACGGGTAATTTGGGCAGTCATGGGTAAGCAGTTAGAGCGTCAGACTTGTATCCCAAAGGTTGCCGGTTCGACTCCCGACCCGCCAGGTTGGTGGGGGTAATCAACCAGTGCTCTCCCCCATCCTCCTCCATGACTGAGGTACCCTGAGCATGAACCCGTCCCGCCGCACTGCTCCCCAGGGGCGCCACTGAGGGCTGCCCCTTTGCTCGGGTGAGGCATAAATGCAATTGCATTGTGTGCACTTGTGTGCTGTGGAGTGCTGTGTCACAATGACAATGGGAGTTGGAGTTTCCCAATGGGCTTTCACTTTATTTCTTTCAATGGAGGTTAACTTTTGAAGTAAACCATAGTACAGAGAAAAGGTAACCCATTTTCCCATACAATACTGACCCAAGGAATGCAATGAACAATTTTTGGCCTTTTATCAACTTTTAAATGCGCTTCTGGACAAAAACTGCCTTTTAAAAAAGCCCTAAAATCTATAGAAATTAAACTGTCATTCTATTTTGGAGGATCACAGCAGCAAGCAACCCATCCACACTAGTGTTTTGTAGGTGCATGACTACCTGAATAATGCACTATCTTGATCCAAGTGACCAGATTTGTAAAGTTTGTCAGCCATGAGTGTGTTTTACACTGGCATGTTTCTCTGTCCTGTACATTTGGCATAACAAGCCAAACAGTCTATGTCTGCAGAAAAAGGTGAAAGACACATCTTCATGTTACAAATTACATGTGGAGGTTTTGCAAAAAGAAAAAGGAAAGAATATACGCACACCACAGATGCTCCCTTGTCGTGAGACACTTGACGAAGACCTTACAGGTCGAGACGTTGTGTGAGCTTTTCACACGTTAAATGATGACAAGGGAGCTTCTGTGGTGTGCGGATATTCTTTCCTTTTTTCTTGTGTGTTCTTTTATGCACCCACGGCAATTGCTTTTTGGGATGTGCCTTTACCTCACATTTTTGGAAGGTTTTGCTAATAAGTCTTAAAGAAGCCTCCTTTGTTTCTTGAACCTCTGAATGATGATGGTGCTAGTTGGTTATTAAGTGGAAGATATATTTTGAAAATGAGATACTGTTTCAATCTGAAACTCAATAACATAATCAAATGTATACTTTAAATGAGCAATGAGAAGCACCCAATAAAACTTGAAAGAATGAAAAAAGACTGCTTATTTTCTACACATTTTGGGTATTTTGATGCTATTTTTGTCCAGGAACACGGTTTAAACGTTGATGACTGTCCTTCACAAGTGCTTCATTGCATTTCTTGGTTCAGTATTGTATGGAAAATGGGTTAGCTTTTCTTCTCTTTGTGGCTTACTTCAAAAGTCAACCCACACTACGTCTTTTTATAAAGTATTATAAGTTTAAATGTTGTCAAATGTCAAATCAACAACTTAATTTCATTCTTCAGCTTAGTATTGTATATCAAAATGTGTTAATTTTTCTCTGTATATAGTTTAATTCAAAAGTTATGACCCATTCTGTATCATTGTTTCAATCTGTTCCAGTCAGGCGCATTAAAGGGTTAAAAATGGAGACTGTGGGTCCTTATTTCAGCCTAAACCCAATATAATAGTCACATGTACACTGCAAATGATAAAGGAGGAGCCGGTGGTGGACAAAAGACAATAAAATTCGAAAGAATGAAAAGATACTTGAGTGTCTACATATTTTAGGCCATTTTATTGCAGATTATGACCAAAAATGCTGTTTAAATGTTCTGAAATGTCAAAGACAACTACTTAATAGCATTCCTCAGGTCAATATTGTGAGGGTCAATGTGTTAATTTGTCTCTGTATGTAGTTTACTTCAAAAGTTATGACCCATTTTGTATCATTGTTTCAGTCTGTCAGGCGCATTAAAGGGTCAAAAATGGAGACTGGGGGTCATAATTTCATCTTAATACGCGATATAATACTCACATTTACACTGCAAATGATAAAGGAAGAGCAGGTGATGAAAAAGAGACAACAAATCTCAAAAGAATGAAAAGATAGTTGAGTGTCTACATATTTTGGGTCATTTTATTGCTGTTTCTGAGCAAATATGCTGTTTAAATGTTGTCAAAAGTCAAAAACAACAACTTAAATTCATTCCTCAGGTCAATATTGCATGGGAAAATGTGTTAATTTGTCTCTGTATGTAGTTTACTTCAAAAGTTATGACCTATTCTCTGTCATTGCTTCAATCTGTTGGGTTCCTGTCAGGTGCATTAAATGGTTAAAAATGAAGGCCATGGGACATTATTTCAGCTTGGCACCTGGCAGATTCTGGAAGTAGACACTCTAAAGATACAAAAAAATCAGGTGGCGTAAAAAAAGCCGGGGGGTGCGCGTGGACCCCCCTTTCCAACCCTACTATATGGGTGAGTCTGTGTTTACATGCTTGACAGCAAATGTAACATTGTGAACGATTTGAGAAGATTATTGGTTTGAATAAAAAAGAGCATTGCCTACACTAAAGCTATGGTGAGAATAGACTGCTGCTAATGCTCGCTCAGCAGTATCTGAATGGGGAAGTGTCAGTGCAAGATGATGTCCAAGGTAGCAGGTTCTCCATCCTCTAATTTCCTCAACACTAACAGATACTGTATTTTTTATTTGTATGAGAGAGGGTTAGGGACAGGACCTCTTCATATGTATGAAGAACCCATAAGATCACTAATCCTACATTCTCACAAGTAGTATTGTGTATATAGTGAGAGCATTTCAGTCATCATTAGAATGGCATTACAGATTACTCAATATACTCGAAGACTACAGTATTATATTACATTACATTGCATTTGGCAGACGCTTTATATAACCAAAGCGACTTTCAAAAGAGAGTATTATTCCTGCTGCTCCATGTTCCCATATTTTAAAGAAATTATGCAAATATAGGCCCTATGTTCCACAACTCCATGTTCCCACATTTCTGAGTAAACTAGGAGAAGGTCCCTTTCTCTCCGCCTAAATTTGAATAGGCCTATCTTCTTAGAAATGTGAGAACATGGAGCAGCAGGAATATGCTGTGGGACCAATGGGCTGAGGGGCCAATGGGCCTGAAAATTAATGAAACACATTTTCATCAGTGCAGAGCAACCAGCAGTTATTTTTGTCTGGTTAAGAGTGAGAGCTGTTTTATGTAGTTGTGTACAAAAATGTGAATCACAAAAATAAACATTCCTTCAGTGTATAAGCATCATCAGTTACAGCGGTGGTGTATATGTGAGATCACGTAGCCTACTCGTGTTGAAATGACATCAGTAGGAGTACTTCTACCTACACTAAAATAGTTAATACACCTCTGTCCCCCACTGTCTTCAATTCTACACTTTATACACCTCTGTCCCCCACTGTCCTCAATTCTACACTTTATACACCCCTGCCCCCCACTGTCCTCAATTCTACACTACACTTTATACACATCTGTCCCCCACTGTCCTCAAACACTTTATACACCTCTGTCCCCCTCTGTCTTCATAGTATGTAGTCTTAGTAGTAGTGGAAGAAAGTGATTTCCTCAACGTCCTCTTGATGGGAAAGGGCTTCTGGTCCAAGAGTAGTAAAGCATTCTCCTTAGATGTAGCCAGAGAGAGAAAATGAAAGTGTGTACATGAAAAGTGTTTACAGTATGTAAGTGTACATGTGTGTATATGTAGGGGACTTTGAGCGTTTCTTGAAGAATCTCCTTGATTGGAAAGAGCTTCTGTCATGTGGAATAGAGAATGGAGATGAGAACCATCCCATCATCATCATCCCAGGACTAGACTCCCAGAGATGGCCAGTGCATGAGCTCGAGTAATGACCGGCATCCAACACTAGTTCTTCATCAGCACTTCACGTGAACTTTGTTCAGTTGGCCACTAAGGGGCGCCCTTCCCCTTTACTTCCCACCTGTAGTCCTCACCACTGGTCCTCTTGACTCTTTAACGCAGTCAGTACATACAATGTAATGAGGACCCATTTCTGGGCCCCTTCTGACAACTGATGGGAATGTTATGGGGAATATTATGGGAATGTTTAGGGTTCAGAAATATTAATTTACTCACAAATATTTGATCTTTTATCTCAACCTCACACACGTACAGATAGTTGATATTATCGACGGGTTAAACATCGAAATTCTTAAGTACTTTATTTCCTTCAAATGCTGTTTTACAAATAATATCCTTACGTTTAGGCTACATAATGATAGATTTTGAATGTTTTCCTAGATCTTCTCCTATAGAAACGGAAGGCTGAAAGCTCACTTGCCAAAATAAAATAAGTCTTGATGTCCTAATTAAAAGGGTCAAATCAGGATACAATTTATTTCAGAAAAAGTGAGTTTACACAAAGATTAAAGAAAAGTAAAGGAATTACAGATGAAAATAAAATAACTAAAATAAAAATTACAAAGTCTCGTCACCAAAGAAAATCTGCTCCTGGGCCGTTTCTCACTAACAGCAAATGACATCTAATACACGTATGCATGTATTTAAACATGGTTAACAAAGACACTGTTACCCCAACTACACGTATGCATGTATTTAAGCATGGTTAAGAAACACAATGTTATCCCAGTTACACGTACACATATCATATGCATGTAGGCTATGATAATAAGCAAAGAAGACACATATGCATGTATGCTATGACAATAAGCAAAGAAGTATGATAGCATGGTTAAGAAAGACAATGTCATCCCATCTACAATAATGATGATAATATTACATATCGCTTAAGATAAAACACATATGGATGCGTCTGGTATCTGAGATCAATACACACTGCGTTCTGGCCGAATGGCCTTCGATGGCTGAGGCTCCAGCTCTGAGCTCTCAAGATATCAGAAGCAGTAAGATTAAACATTTCTGTGGCACAGACACGGGCAAAGTTTCATATTAAAACTCCTCAACCACGTCCACGTTTGGTCAAGCACTTGTTTGTCACATTGCCACCTACAAATGCAGCAGGAACACCACACAAATCCAATAATAATCACCACTATTGTATTCAAAACAGGCAAGATTAATATTTCCATTTAAATGTTAACATAGGCATGATTAATATTTCCATTTAAATGTTAACATAGGCATGATTAATATTTCCATTTAAATGTTAACATAGGCATGATTAATATTTCCATTTAAATGTTAACATAGGCATGATTAATATTTCCATTTAAATGTTAACATAGGCATGATTAATATTAATGTCAACATAATAGTGGCCCGTGGCCTAGATCCGGCCCGAACATGGCAAGCATTTGGCGCGCCATGAGGTCAGAACAAATGAAAACATAAATGTGTGTGATTTCCGATCGCTAAAACAGTGGGTCATATCTCTCAAAGGCATTCACAGAGTTAGATCTAGTCTGTGTACTTTTTCGTTCGTTCTTTATTCTATTTGGAAGTCGCACGATAAATGAAAAAGGACTCATTTGTGATGTTTTACGCTTGAAAATCACGTGTGAAATGAAATCCAGCGCCATATTTGGCAAAGCATTCAGAGAGTTAGATCTTATGTCAACAGTCTCATAACAGACGGGAAAAAGGAAAAGTGAAAATCTGTTCTCTCTCTGTGTGTGTGTGTGTGTGTGTGTGTGTGTGTGTGTGTGTGTGTGTGTGTGTGTGTGTGTGTGTGTGTGTGTGTGTGTGTGTGTGTGTGTGTGTGTGTGTGTGTGTGTGTGTGTGTGTGTGTGTGGGTGTGTGCTGGTGTCATCTCAGGGCTCCTCACTGCTGCTCAGCTGCTAGTGTGGAGATTGCCAGCTGCAGGATGGAGGAGAAAAAGAGATCATGTCATATACCACTATCAGAACACACACATACACACACACACACACACAAACACACACACACACACCACACACACACCCACACACACACACACACACACACACACACACACACACACACACACACACACACACACACACACACACACACACACACACACACACACACACACACACAGGGGGTCAGAGGCACAGACAGGGGGGCAGAGGCACAGACAGGCAGAATGGAAGTCAGGAAGTCAGGAGAAGAAAGCTGGTCAGGTTTTACTGGGCAGGAGAGAGGAGAGAGTCAGGCAGGGGGTCATTTCTCGACAGTGCCTTTGCTAACGACTTTAGCCATTTTGTTCGTTCTTAAGACCAACGTTGTAACCAAGGTCTTGAGTTGGTCTTAAGTTGTTCTTAAGTTGTTCTTAAGTTGTTCTTAACCTCTTAAGCTTCGGGGCTATTTTTGAGTGTTTTTAAAGTTTTGCACAACGTCTACTTAGATGCTTCCTGTGTCTGCATACTTTGACCCATCATGAAGTGGCTGGTACCATTTGAAAGTAGAGACTCTGTAGAATCTTCAGGAAGTGACAGGAAGATTTTGTGATGTACTGCCAAGGACTTACAGGGGTTAGAACATCTTTTTTCTGAAATGCGTTCATGAAGACCCCCTAGAAATTACTACATTTCAGCAGTATAGCTGATACATTTAGCATTGGAAACATATTTAAGACTTCATCACAGGTCTACTGAAGCTGTTTGTCAAAGGAGAACTTGCTACATCTATATATGACCTTTACCAAGACAATTATGTGTGGATATACACATGCGTTTTACCAAGTGTCTTTTTGTATTTTTTTTATTTAGTCAAAATGCACCCCCCATATAAGGTCTTACTGTACAAGAACCTTTTGAGCTAGAAGCCTTATCATAGTCACATATGAAAGCATACTCCTGGAGGTGTTGTACAGTAATCAATGTAATGAGGACCCAATTCTGGGCCCCTTCTGACAACTGATGGGAATGTTATGGGGAATATTATGGGAATGTTTAGGGTTCAGAAATATTAATTTACTCACAAATATTTGATCTTTTATCTCAACCTCACACACGTACAGATAGTTGATATTATCGACGGGTTAAACATCGAAATTCTTAAGTACTTTATTTCATTCAAATGCTGTTTTACAAATAATATACTGATGTTTAGGCTACATAATGATATTGATTTTGAATGTTTTTTTAAGATCTTCTCCAATAGAAATGGAAGGCTGAAAGCTCACTTGCCAAAATAAAATAAGTCTTGACGTTGTGATTAAAAGGGTCAAATCAGGATACAATTTATTGCAGAAAAAGTGAGTTTACAAAAAGATTAAAGGAAAGTAAAGGAATTACAGATGAAAATAAAATAACTAAAATAAAAATTACAAAGTCTCGTCACCAAAGAAAATCTGCTCCTGGGCCGTTTCTCACTAACAGCAAATGACATCTAATACACGTATGCATGTATTTAAACATGGTTAAGAAAGACACTGTTACCCCAGCTACACGTATGCATGTATGATATTAAGCATGGTTAAGAAAGACACTGTTACCCCAGCTACCTGTACACATATGCATGTAGGCTATGATAATAAGCAAAGAAGACACATATGCATGTAGGCTATGATAATAAGCAAAGAAGACACATATGCATGTATGATAGCATGGTTAAGAAAGACAATGTCATCCCATCTACAATAATGATGATAATATTACATATCGCTTAAGATAAAACACATATGGATGCGTCTGGTATCTGAGATCAATACACACTGCGTTCTGGCCGAATGGCCTTCGATGGCTGAGGCTCCAACTCTGAGCTCTCAAGATATCAGAAGCAGCAAGAGTAAACATTTCTGTGGCACAGACACGGGCAAAGTTTCATATTGAAACTCCTCAACCACGTCCACGTTTGGTCAAGCACTTGTTTGTCACATTGCCACCTACAAATGCAGCAGGAACACCACACAAATCCAATAATAATCACCACTATTGTATTCAAAACAGGCAAGATTAATATTTCCATTTAAATGTTAACATAGGCATGATTAATATTTCCATTTAAATGTTAACATAGGCATGATTAATATTTCCATTTAAATGTTAACATAGGCATGATTAATATTTCCATTTAAATGTTAACATAGGCATGATTAATATTTCCATTTAAATGTTAACATAGGCATGATTAATATTAATGTCAACATAATAGTGGCCCGTGGGCCAGATCCGGCCCGGACATGGCAAGCATTTGGCGCGCCATGAGGTCAAAACAAATGAAAACATAAATGTGTGTGATTTCCGATCGCTAAGACAGTGGGTCATATCTCTCAAAGGCATTCACAGAGTTAGATCTAGCCTGTGTACTTTTTCGTTCGTTCTTTATTCTATTTTGGAAGTCGCACGATCAATGAAAAATGACTCATTTGTGATGTTTTACGCTTGAAAATCACGTGTGAAATGAAATCCAGCGCCATATTTGGCAAAGCATTCAGAGAGTTAGATCTTATGTCAACAGTCTCATAACAGACGGGAAAAAGGAAAAGTGAAAATCTGTTCTCTCTCTGTGTGTGTGTGTGTGTGTGTGTGTGTGTGTGTGTGTGTGTGTGTGTGTGTGTGTGTGTGTGTGTGTGTGTGTGTGTGTGTGTGTGTGTGTGTGTATGTGTGTGTGTGTGTGTGTGTGTGTGTGTGTGTGTGTGTGTGTTTGTGTGTGTGTGGACTGGTGCCATCTCAGGGCTCCTCACTGCTGCTCAGCTGCTAGACTAGATCTCCCACCTGCAGGATGGAGGAGAAAATGAGATCATGTCATATTCCACTATCAGCACACACACACACACACACACACACACACACACACACACACACACACACACACACACACACACACACACACACACACACACACACACACACACACACACACACACACACACACACACACACACACACACACACAGGGGGTCAGAGGCACAGACAGGGGGGCAGAGGCACAGACAGGCAGAATGGAAGTCAGGAAGTCAGGAGAAGAAAGCTGGTCAGGTTTTACTGGACAGGAGAGACGAGAGAGTCAGGCAGGGGGTCATTTCTCGACAGTGCCTTTGCTAACGACTTTAGCCATTTTGTTCGTTCTTAAGACCAACGTTGTAACCAAGGTCTTGAGTTGGTCTTAAGTTGTTCTTAAGTTGTTCTTAAGTTGTTCTTAAGTTGGTCTTGCGTCTAAAGACCAACTTAAGACCAACTTAAGACCAACTTAAGACCAACTCAAGAGCAACTTACGACCAACTCAAGACTGACTTAAGACGGTTAGCAAAGGCAAGAATCGAGAAACGGACTCCAGGTCTGGGTCGATCATGGGTAGCCAGGCAGAGTGGGTTCGGGAACCTATGGCTCGGGTTCAGATTACAGGTACAGGTAGAGATAGATAAGATAGATAGATTATTTATTTGTCTTTGCAGAAACTTGTTCTGTGCCCAGGGATGGGCAGTATTGCTATTACATCTAATTGAAATACATTTTGAAATACAAAATACTATTTTGTATTTTTATTTCATATAAGTGAATTACATGTATTTGTATTTTGTATCAAAATACTTTCCTCCAGTATTTTGTGTATTTCACAAAACTACAAATACAAATACTTTGTTCTAAAGAATGTTATTACACAATATGAACACAGGATGGTGCTGTACGTTAAAAAGTATATGAATGCCCCTAGCTGAATTGGAGGCACATGCTTGGATTTCTTAAGCCTTGACTGCACAGGAAGTTCAATTTGGTTCAAGGTGATTGGCTAATCATTTAATTCATTCCTCAACGAGGAGTTAATGTGTTCCCCATGTCATTCAAACTTGCTTTCAGTTTGCCATTTAGGGCCTTTTGTGTAGAATTCAGATATTACCTGTGCATATTGTTTTAAAACTAGCTGTAGCCAAGTGCGTTCCAATATGCAACCTTGCTTCCTCAACTTCTGCTTGTGGCCTCGTACCAGGAAGTAATGTCGGGATGACATCACTGACAACAGTATTATATTTGGATGGTGAATATCTCGCAAAAGCTCAATTGTAAAGTCATTGTCTCATTTGCAATTGGGATGGTGAATGAAAAACAGTCCCCCAAAAGTTGTTGTGGCTAGGCTGACAGCTGGGAAACTTTATTGTTTTCTCCACGGAGGAGGGGCCAGGAGGTGGGGCGAGGCCACAAGCACAAGTGGAGGAAGCAAGGTCGCATATTGGAATGTACTCATAGAGCCAACCAGTATAGTTGCAATACCCACTCTGGCCACCATCCTATAGTGCACTTTTTTTTTTTTTTAAAGCACTTGTATCTCTACTTGTTCACAGAAATGATTGCTATTCTTATGGCACTGACATGTTAATTCAGACAAATTAAGTCAAGAGTGAAGGGTGACCAGTTGAGAGATGTTCTCATTTGCAGGCCTCATAAACCGGCCCCATTGCCAACATTGGAATGCGAAGCTGTTTGAAAAATTAGTTATGATGGCACAGCCTACAGTATATCTCCCTTATATAGGATTATTCAACTTTTTGGTCTTGTGTTTGCATGTCATCGTCAGTATTTTTGCACAAGTTGCACGCATGTATGATACCACTGCAACACATGAATTTCCCCACTGGGATGATAAAGGCCATACATACTTACTTGGCCTACAGCAGGGCCTCTTTCTTTCTTGTTTGAGCTTTTGTTTGTTTTCTAATCATCATTTAATTTCTCAGAATTTAATTGTTCAATTAATTTCATTGTGTAAGTCAAATTGGTAGTTTTTGTACACAATGGTTTGTGTTGTATTTGTTGTGTATTTTTTTGTGTTGAAAATACAAAATATTGTATTTCGATATTAGATACTGTTACAGTTATGTATTTTGTATTTTATTTGTAACATTTTTTGCTGAGTATTTTGTATTTGTATTGAAAATACATGTAACTGTATCTTTGCCCATCCCTGGCTGTGCCATTGACAGTGAATCTGATAATTACAGACAAAACACAAAAGACAAAAGTGTTGATAATAATAAACTCCTGGACTATGTACAAACTTCCAAATGCATCGTTTTGTGAGTACAGACCATATTTGTACTACTGTAGAAGTTGGGTGTCATGGCATGTGATTTTAATGTGGTAATTTTGGAGATACTGCCAGGGACCATTACCTATTATTATACTAAGCTATTTGGAATAACTCGGTAACTCGGCTAATGTTCGTGATAGGTAGAAAACACTTCGGGTGCACTACTGGGTGGATGTCACGGTTTAGATGGCCTTGGGGTGAATCTACTCCGAGCCATCGCTTTAAGGCATTTTGCCTTTGAACGGCTCATTATTATTATTGGCCCATGATTCAAAGGCAGACTACCTTAACTTCCAACTGCCATTTCATGAATATAACTTTTTATTCGAATTTTGATTATATTTTCTTCAACTTAAGTAAAGTTAAAGTATGTTGTGTATTTATTCATAATATATAACTCCTCTACACAGTAATTTGTCTGCCAGGCTGTGCTAAATATCATAGGCCTACTTGTATCTGGGCAAAGGAAATCAAAACAGAAAGTCTCTTTTCTCAGTTTCCCACTCTGGTGAGTAAATGTTCTCTGCCCTTGTAGGGCAGTACTAGTCTAGCCCCTGTTTTCTGTGGAGCGATGTGAGCGCTATGGATTTGACCGGCCAACCCTCCCCAGAAAACAGCCAATAAGCTAATAAGCGTCCTACGTGGGGGCAAAAGGGGGAGGACGCTCGTGACGATGACGTACAGTAAACGTCTGCGCCAGAGACATTGGTCTGCGCTATATTGTTGTTGAGTAACTGTTGGTGATTGGGTGAGAGCTGTCCAATCATTTAAACCATAACTCAGTGCAAACTTCCCGCTTCCTGCAATCGCGTCAGATCAAACAACCCCCAGACCATGAATACGAAATGAAATGGTAGTATTATGGGATGGTCAAGACCAGGCCAGTAAAGATACGCAATGTGGTTGATATTGATTTTTGACCAATGGTTCAAATACACTAGGTCCTACATGCTTTTTAAAAAATATTTTTTTAAATTAATAAATTAATTAGCTTTTTTTTTACCAATGAAATAAAGAAAATAAGTACAAAATGTTATATGTAGAATAGGCTACTGAAATAAAGAGGAGTTTAAAATGATAATGATGATTTGAATCTCGGACTATAACCTCATATTATGGGGTGGAGCAGTGGTTCCCATTGTAAGATTTGGTGACCCGACCACCCACATGAGAGGGAGCCACGTGATACGCTCTGTTTCCTGCAAAAACTAATTGTAGTTATCATTTTATCACTCAATTTGTCTTCGGTCAGAAACAGAATAAATGTTTCATGTAGCACTTACCTCATGTTGCTTCTATGCATATTATTAATTAAATGGTGTTTCATTTATTCAAAATGGCTTATATATAACATGAAACCCCTTAACATCAAGATGGCTTCGCTACCCTCCATGGATCTTTGGTGACCCATAGGTTGGGAACCACTGGGGTTGAGGACTGTTGGGTAACAGAACTTTGAAAGGGCGCATCACGATTCTGACTTCTTCCACCGCAATACACTTTCACGACTGCATATTGCAAATTCTCGGTACAATATTTTTACAGACCTGATAGATAGATAGATAGATAGATAGATAGATAGATAGATAGATAGATAGATAGACAGATAGATAGATAGATAGATAGATAGATAGATAGATAGATAGATAGATAGATAGATAGATAGATAGATAGATAGATAGATAGATAGATAGATAGATAGATAGATAGATAGATAGATATAAATACAGACAGAGGGGGAAAGAGATAGGCTACAGATAGATAAATTGAGGGAGAGACAGAGCAGGTGTGGAGAAGAAGAGATAGACATTAGGGAGAGAGGGATAGAGAGAGTAGATGTGGAAGAGAAGAAAACAAGACAGATAAGAAATGACGAAGAAGTCAGCCATGAAGAGAAGAGTGGAGAGAAAGAAACAACATGCAGAGGATGGATGGAGAGAGAGAGAGAGAGGTGGAGAGAGAGAGCAGAGAATGAGTGTGAGAGAGAGAGAGATCAGATGTGTAGGAAAATAGAGAGATGAGAGCATTAGAGACAGAGGGATAGAGAGAGTAAATGTGGAAGACAGAAGAGTAACATGGTGTTTAAAAAGAGAGGGATGAACAATGACAGAAGATGAAGAAGTCATGAAGAGAAGTGTGTAGAGAAAGAAACAACATGTAGAGATATGGAGAGAGAGAGAGGTGGAGAGAGAGCAGAGAGTGGGTGAGAGAGAAGGTGTGTAGGAGAATAGAGTGACCAGAGCATTAGAGAAAGAGAGGGATAGAGAGAGTAGCTGGGGAAGAGAAAAGAGCAGAGTGGTGTGTAAAAAAGAGAGGGATGAGACATGAAAAATGAAGTTATGAAGAGAAGTGTGGAGAGACAGAAACACTCAGAGGGATAGATAGATAGATAGATAGATAGATAGATAGATAGATAGATAGATAGATAGATAGATAGATAGATAGATAGATAGATAGATAGATAGATAGAGAGAGAGATAGAGAGATAGAGAGATAGATAGATAGATAGATAGATAGATAGACAACAGGTGTGTAGGAGAATAGAGTGATGAGAGCATTAGAGAAAGAGAGGGATAGAGAGAGTAGCTGGGGAAGAGAAAAGAGCAGTGTGATGTTTAAAAAGAGAGGGATGAGAGATGAAAGATGATGAAGTCATGAAGAGAAGTGTGGAGAGAAAATAAAATGGAGAGAGAGAGTGAAGGAGAGAGAGGGGGAGAGGCATGAGAGAGTTTTGATGGATAGAACAGAAAAAGAAAGACACACACACACGCACGCACGCACGCACGCACGCACGCACGCACGCACGCACGCACGCACGCACGCACACACACACACACACACACTAACAGATGATTTACTCACTGTAGTGTCTTCAGTCTACAGTTGGGGTCTTCCTTAAGAGCACGGAGCTGCTCAACATCTGAGTCTATCAGGTCATTAAGCTGCAGCCGCAGATCTTTGATACGTGAGGAGGGAGAGGACAGGGCAGAGGCCAGAAGAGAGCACATCTTCCCTGTCAGCTTACAGCTCCACAGCCTGGAACACACACACACACACACACACACACACACACACACACACACACACACACACACACACACACACACACACACACACACACACACACACACACACACACGCACACACACACGCACGCACGCACGCACACACACACACACACACACAGTGTGGGAGGTCAGGGAAGAGGCCTTGTAAGAAAAGCTCACCTCTGTCAGATAACACCTATACAGCCTGGAACTAACACACCCACATCCACACACGCACACGCACACGCAGACACACACACACACATCACACACACACACACACACACACACACACACACACACACACACACACACACACACACACAGAAAGAAAGAAAGACTGAAAGAAAGAGAAAGAAAGAAAGAAAGAAAGAAAGAAAGAAAGAAAGAAAGAAAGAAAGAAAGAAAGAAAGAAAGAAAGAAAGAAAGAAAGAAAGAAAGACACAGAGAAAGAAAGAAAGAAGAGAGAGGGAGAGCAGGTGCGGAGGAGAATAGGGTGATGACAGCATTAGAGAAAGAGAGGGATAGAGAGAGTAAATGGGGAAGAGAAAAGAACAGTGTGATGTGTAAAAGAGAGGAATGAGAGGTGAAAGAAGATGAAGAAGTCATGAGAGAAGTGTGGAGAGAAAGAAATACTCAGAGTGATAGATAGATAGATAGATAGATAGATAGATAGATAGATAGATAGATAGATAGATAGATAGATAGATAGATAGATAGATAGATAGATGAGGGAGAGGGTGATGGATGGAGGATGGATGGATGTAATAGAACAAGTAGAGGAAAGAGAGAGAGGGGGGGAGACAGCAGAGATGGAGGGATGAGGAGAGAGAGGGATGTGATGCAGAAATAGAAATAAAGAGACACAACAAGAAGAAAGATAGAGGGATGGAGAGAGGGATGATGGATGAACACGAGAGGGAGGAAGAGAGCTAAAGAGAGGGAGAGGTGGAGGGGAATAGAGAGAGGTGGAGGGGAAGAGAGCGGTGGAGCGGAGAGACATAAAGAGAGGAAAAGAGAGATGGAGAGAGAGGGGAGAGAAAATGAGAAGGAGGAAGAGAGGGGAGAGAAGAGAGATGTAGAGGTGGAGGGAGAGAGATGTAGAGAGGTGGAGATGAAGAGAGGGGGAGGGAGAGAACATGAGAAGGAGGAAGAGAGATAAAGAGAGGAGAGAGAGAGATATAGAGGGGGAGAAAGAGAAAGAGGAAAAGAAAGAGAGAGGGAGAGGTCTAGAGAGATAAAGATTGGTGAGGAGAGGGGGATAGAGGAAGGACAGGGAAAAAAGAGGATGAGAGAGTAGGAGGGAGAGAAAGCAACAGAGTGAAAAGGAGGTTGGAGAGAGAAGGCAAAAGGGAAGGACAGAGAGAGAGAGAGAGAGAGAGAGAGAGAGAGAGAGAGAGAGAGAGAGAGAGAGAGCGAGAGAGAGAGAGAGAGAGATGAAGGAGAGAAATACAGGGGAGAAAAGCTTTCAGTGATGTCTGACTGATACACTCAAACAATGGAGCCGTTTACTCAACCCGTATCAGGTGTGTGTGCGCGTGCGAACACGCGCGTGTCTGTGTGTGTGTGTGTGTGTGTGTGTGTGTGTGTGTGTGTGTGTGTGTGTGTGTGTGTGTGTGTGTGTGTGTGTGTGTGTGTGTGTGTGTGTGTGTGTGTGTGTGTGTGTGATGGAGAGAGAGATATATATGAGATGGAGAAATAGAGAGGAAGAGACACAACAATTAGAGAGATGGGGGGATGGAGAGAGGGATGATGGATGGATCAGAACAAGCATAGAAAGGAGAGAAACACACACACACACACAAATACACACACACACACGATAGTAAGATAGGGATAGAGAGAGTAGCTGGGGAAGAGAAAAGAGCAGCGTGATACGTATGTAAAAAGAGAGGGATGAGAGACGAAAGAAGATGAAGGAGAAATCATGAAGAGAAGTGTGGAGAGAAAGAAACAAATTAGTCTACTTGCCAAGATACTGTAGGGGACCCGGAAATGTTCGGTACCCCAAAGTTTTTTGATGGAAATGTATAGTATAGCTCCCCAGTACATAGAAACTGCCGGATGCTACTTTGTAAATGTTGAGCAATTTTTTTTATTAGCATAATTACCATAAATTAGCATAATCGTCTTTATGGCCTTATTACAGGATCAGTTTGACCAATCTACACAATCTTGGTGTGGTTTGGGGGGGTTTGGAGGATGCTGAATTCATTTGTGACATTTTTAAATGCCTGTCAGATTCAAAATGCCTCTTAATGTCAAGGGTAGACACATTTTATGCCTTTATGAGCTGATTTTGGCAAAGTTTTTGGGTTATTTACATACCATAAACCTTACTTATTTCAATTATTTCTACCTATGGCCCTACTATATGAAGTAGATGAGCTACATCTATTGCCAAAGACATAGACAGAAAGAAAAAAACAAGTGATCCTCAAACTAAAATACCTAACTTAAGTTAGCACAAACCATTAATTATTTCATATATGATTGCATAAAGTAAACTCCTGAAAATAAGGACATCACTCACTTTCCACATCCGCTGTACTACAGCACCTCAAGTCTCTACCTTAATTCTATGTCTTTGGCAATAGATGTAGCTCATCTACTTCATATAGTAATAATACATTTCCATCAAAAAACTTTGGGGTACCGAACATTTCCGGGTTCACTATGGGGCCCTATGGGCTGGCAAGTAGACTAAATGCAGAGTGATAGATAGATAGATAGATAGAGAGAGAGAGAGAGAGAGAGAGAGAGAGAGAGAGAGAGAGAGAGAGAGAGAGAGAGAGAGAGAGAAAGAAAGAGAGAGAGAGAGAGAGAGAGAGAGAGAGAGAGAGAGAGAGAGAGAGAGAGAGAGAGAGAGAGAGAAGGAGCAAATGAGATATGTAAATATAGATGTAAGATAGAAAGATATGAGGGAGATTCATTTATGAGAGGGGGCGGGGGCGCGTGCGCGTAAACGTAGGTGCGCTAATGGAGGGCTCGTGTATTAGGCCACTGTCGTGTATTAGGCCAGACCCCGTCAATAATGATGGAAGTAATTTTTACTACTATTATTGAAATGATCTGGGCAGCGAGACACTCACGCAAGCACACACACCCACCATACCGAACCCCAAATGTAGCCTCACACACCTAGGCTACACACCATGAACACACCTACACACCTAAACACACACTTTCACTGTTATTTCACCTCGATCATAGTGCAAAACAGAAGCAAAGGCACAGACCGAAAAAAGCGTTTGTGTTTGTGTGTGTGTGGTGGGTATGTTTGGGTAGCCTGATTCGTTACACATAACGTTATCAGTCGTTCCCTTCCAAAGCACGTTGCGTCTCAAATGTGAAACATTAATACGAATACAAATTGTGGATTAACAGAACGATTTCCAAGCATCACGTGACTCTTCCATCACCTTGAAGACGTAGGCTACAGATATGTGGTGGTTACTAGCTTTGGTTTTTGATGGACGCGTCAGTGACTGCTGTCCACACAGGCTAGTCACACACACGCGCACGCACACACACACACTCTCTCTCTCTCACACACACACACACACACACACACACATAGCCTGAACGAAAGCCGATTGTTGACTGTCAAACACACGTATGCACGCTGCCAGAGTAGCTCATGGTACCTTCACCAAAATCCATCCACGAAACCAGCGATCCTACCACAGTACTACTAAGGATAGTGCTGACAAAATAACTCACACAGGTTACTCAAGCATCACGCGACTGCAAATGTGCACTCCATTGTATTGTTGTTTTGGCATGTTTGCATTTAAATAGCCTACCGTTTACAGCGATATCTCACACTCTATCATAGCGCAACAAACCAAGAAAAAGAGCTGAACCTGCTTCAGCGAAACTACTTCTCCACAGCAAAAACACCACAAGTTGACATGCCACAGCCGGCTAATAAATAAGCAAATGGCCTACCTTAAAATACTGTCGCAGGATTTCTCGCAAGTATTCCACTTTAATCCAAACGTTTTACACACTCTGCTAGCAATGGGATTTGCATTGCTAATTCATCTCGTGTTAAACATTTTCTTCCGTTTCTTGAGACATTAGTAATGTCACTCACTACCCACATCCAAAATGTGTCGCTAATTATATCATTTCAAGTATAAGGAGATACAACAAATCAATGTTATATCAAACCCCACTACAACTGAAAACACAACTATTGGTAACACTTTATAATAAGTACCCCTTTTTAGGCATTACTTAAGGGTTAGTTAAGCCTTATTTTACCATTAGTTAACCCTTAGTGAATCACGAGTTAATCATTATGTAAGCATTATTTCTCATTTCCTAACTATTATCTACTACCGTTAGTAAATGGTTAGTGTGTGCTGATATAATGGTTCGCTAAGCAAAGTTAAGCCTTAAATAAGCCTTATTTTAACAATAGTTAACCCTTAGTAAATAACGAGTTATGTATGTGTTATTTCTCATTTCTTAACCATTAACTAATACCGTTAGTAAATGGTTAGTGTGTGCTGATGTAACTACTCGCTAAACAAAATTAAGCATTAGTTAACCCTTAGTGAATCACGAGTCAGTCATTATGTATTTCTGTGAAATTATTAAGTACTGTTAATTAATCATTCGTCTATGGTGATTTAACTTTCTGATAAGCATTAGTAAACCATCATTAAAATGTCTGATAACCCACCTTTATTTATGAAAAAAACATTATCTCTTTGTTGTCTCCTACCACCTAACCATTAACAAGTACTATTAGGCATGTATGGTAACGGTTTGTAAACTCTTGCTTTAGCATCAGTGAAGTCTTATTTAACCCTTTTGTAATGGTTAGTGTGTGATGACTGGTAGCATGGCAAAAAGTAGGCCTAGGCCTAAGTTGAGGCTCATGTGACTGCCCCTCATGGATGCTTCTGGACATTAACAAATGACTTGTTAAGCGTTGCTTATGCATTACCAAGAAGTTTCAACGCATTAGTAACGCATATCTGGGGAACTTTTTAAGTGAAAACCTTTCCATACTTTCCAAAACATTAACAAATGACTTGATAAGCATTGCTTATGCACTATCAAGGATGTATAACCATAACTCATAACTTTTTAAGTGAAAATCTTTCCATGCTTTCCAAAACATTAACAAATGACTTGCTAAACGTTGCTTATACAATACAATACAATACAATATCTTTTATTTGTCATTGTGACAAGCACAACGAAATTGTGCATTCCTTGTTGAAGCAAAAATAAATAAAAAATAAGAATAAAAATAAAATTAAAAAATGGAATAAAAAGAATGGTATGTATATAAAAACTATGCTTTTGATGCAAAATTCAGTTCTGTGATGGCCGCTGCATAGAAACTGTTTTTCAGTCTGTTTGTCCTTGTCTTAATGGACCTGAATCTCCTGCCCGATGGCAGCAATTCAAAAAGACTGTGACCTGGGTGGGATGTGTCTCTCAGAATGCACTTAGCCTTTTTTAGGCAGCGGGTGCTGTGTAGGCCCTCCAAAGATGGAAGAGGGCAGCCAATAATGTTCTCTGCAGCCTTTATGACCCCCTGGAGCTCTTTCCTCTGTGCCACAGTGCAGCCTGGGAACCACACACAAAGACAATATGTCAATATGCTCTCCACTGAGCAGCGGTAGAAGGACACAAGCAGCTTCTGACAGATGTTTTTCCTAAGTATTCTTAGGAAATAAAGTCTTTGCTGTGCCTTCTTCACAAGCCCAGTGGTGTTGACACCCCAGGTCAGGTCCTCGCTGATGTGAACTCCCAGGAAACGGAAGTCTGACACCCTCTCTACACACACCCCCTCAATCATAAGTGGCTGGATGGCAGTCCTCTTCCTCCTGAAATCCACCACCAGCTCCTTGGTCTTGGCTGTGTTCAGGAGCAAGTTGTTCTCTCTGCACCACCCCACCAAGCGCTCTACTTCATCTCTGTAGGCAGACTCATCCCCATTTGAAATAAGTCCAACTACTGTGGTGTCATCAGCAAATTTCACTATGGTGTTATNAGTGTAGACTGGGGAGCAGTCGTGGCATTATCATGCGTTATGCATTATCAAGGAGTTACAAACTCATTACTAAAGTATATCTGGGGAACTGATATGAAGTGAACACATTTCCATGCTTTCCAAAACGTTAACAAATGACTTGATAAGCATTGCTTATGCATTATCGAGAAGTTACAACGCATTACTAACGCATATCTGGGGAACTTTTTCAGTGAAAATCTTTCCATGCTATCCAAAACATTAACAAATGACTTCATAAGCATGGATTTATGGACCCATTAGGCCTACTTAAGTAGGCCTATATCTGGGGAACTTCTCTGAAGTGAAAACCTTTCCATGCTTTCCAAAACATTAACAAATGACTCGATAAGCATTGCTTATGCATTATCAAGGAGTTACAACTCATTACTTAAGTATATCTGGGGAACTGATCTAAAGTGAAAACCTTTCCATGGTTTACAAAACGTTAACAAATTATTTGTTAGGCATTGCTTATGCATTAACAAGAAGTTACAACTCACTACTTGCGTATATCTGGGGAACTTTTAAATTGAAAACCTTTCCATGCTTTCCAAAACGTTAACAAATGACTTGTTAAGCATTGCTTACGCATTATCAAGGAGTTACAACTCATTACTTAAGTATATCTGGGGAACTGATCTAAAGTGAAAACCTTTCCATGCTTTACAAAACGTTAACAAATGACTTGTTAAGCATTGCTTACGCATTATCAAGGAGTTACAATTCATTACTTAAGTATATCTGGTAGTGGTGTGGATCGGCACTGCCCTCACGATCCGATTCGATCACGATTCGGGAGGTAGTAGATCCGATTCGATTCGATTCTATTAGATCCAATCCGATTCGATTCAATTCTACAATGCATTGCAATGCATTACATTTCTACTGAACGCAAAGCAAATGTTCAGCCATGATGAGGAAATACAAGTAGTCAGATACTGAGCAACAATTTATTGGCTGTTTTATGTATCAGTCTGTATCAGTATTGCAATGTTTTGAAGTGTTTTTATTTAATTTAACATTCATTTGCTCCCGAAATATCCATGGAAGTAATTGAAACTTAAAAAAATTGCCGGATTGATTCTGGAACTTGCCGGATCTGGATCTGGATCGTCCATGCCCCGGATCGATTCGGATCGCCGAATCGATCATTGTTGACACCACTAATATCTGGGGAACTGATCTAAAGTGAAAACCTTTCCATGCTTTACAAAACGTTAACAAATGATTTGTTAGGCATTTCTTATGCATTATCAAGAAGTTACAACTCACTACTTGCGCATATCTGGGGAACTTTTGAAGTGAAAACCTTTCCATGCTTTCCAAAACGTTAACAAATGACTTGTTAAGCATTGCTTATGCATTATCAAGGAGTAACAACTCATTACTTAAGTATATCTGGGGAACTGATCTAAAGTGAAAACCTTTCCATGCTTTACAAAACGTTAACAAATGATTTGTTAGGCATTGCTCATGCATTAACAAGAAGTTACAACTCACTACTTGCGCATATCTGGGGAGCTTTTAAAGTGAAAACCTTTCCATGCTTTCCAAAACGTTAACAAATGACTTGATAAGCATTGCTTATGATGAAATAACACATACATAACGACTTACTCATGATTCACTAAGGGTTAATTAATGTTAAAAATAAGGCTTAACTAAGGTTTAACTTTGCTTAGCGAACCGTTACATCAGCACACACTAACCATTTACTAACGGTAGTAGATAATAGTTAGGAAATGAGAAATAATGCTTACATAATGATTAACTCATGATTCACTAAGGGTTAACTAATGGTAAAATAAGGCTTAACTAACCCTTAAGTAATGCCTAAAAAGGGGTACTTATTATAAAGTGTTACCAAACTATTAGCAGAAATCTGGCGGCAGTAAGCAGATTTTTTTGTATGAGGGAACTTTGGCAGTAAACTGGATGACGTACCCCAGGCTACGGTGTGCTTTAGGGGACAAACATAAGAGGTAGCCGCTTCAGACTTAAGCAAGTTGATAATTAGGCCTATTGCTATTGTGCCCATTGCCCAATTAACATATAAAGGCTCAACACTATTTTAAAATATATTTATTTTAGTTAATTCCTTTGGTTTATGTGTTACATACGTTATACAACTCAATAGCTCGTATTTCACCATATTTTCGAGCTTTTTTTTTTGAGAACTCACGCCTGAGGGGGCGTGGGACGTGGCGTGAGGGGGCGTCGGCCGTGCTGGAGGATGGATGGATGTAATAGAACAAGTAGAGGAGGGAGAGAGAGGGGGAGGGGAAGAGAGAGCAGAGATGGAGGGATGAGGAGAGAGAGATAGATGAGATGGAGAAATAGACAGAAAGAGACACAACAATTAGAAAGATAGAGGGATGGAGAGAGGGATGATGGATGGATGGAACAGAGCAAGCACAGAGAGGAAACACACACACACACACACACACACACACACACACACACACACAAAACACACACACACACACACACACCCACACCCACACACACACACACACACACACACACACACACAAAACACACACACACACACACACACACACACACACACACACACACACACACACACACACACACACACACATACCCCACACACACCCCACACACACACACACAATGACAAAAACCTGTCAATGAACACGTGTGTGTGTGAGTGTATGTGTTCATGGGCAGGTAGTGTGTGTGTGTGTGTGTGTGTGTGTGTGTGTGTGTGTGTGTGTGTGTGTGTGTGTGTGTGTGTGTGTGTGTGTGTGTGTGTGTGTGTGTGTGTGTGTGTGTGTGTGTGTGTGTGTGTGTGTGTGTGTGTGTGTGTGTGTGTGTTCATTGGCAGGTAGTGTGTGTGAGTGTGTGTGTGCCCAATGTAATGCTGCTTACTCCAGTGTTTCCAGTCTGCAGTGTTGATGTTGAAGTCCAGAACATAAGAGTTCCACTCCAGAGTCATGCAGATCATTGAAACTCAGGCGCAGCTCTGTGAGACGTGATGAGGGAGATGACAGGACAGAGGCCAGATGCAGACAACTCTTATCTGTCAGCTTACATCCAAAGAGCCTGGAACACACACACACACACACACACACACACACACACACACACACACACACACACACACACACACACACACACACACACACACACACACACACACACACACACACACACACACATAGACACAGGAGAGTACGAGGTCACATACACACACCTGATATTAATCCTTTACAACACACACACACACACACACACACACATACACACACACACACACACACACACACACCACACACACCACACACACACACACACACACACACACACACACACACACACACACACACACATACACACACACACACACACA
>NC_085861.1:973893-978893 GCF_034702125.1 Engraulis encrasicolus | reverse complement strand
ACAAACTAGACTGTGTAAGATCTAGAGGCAACTAATAGTCAAGATACCAGGGGCCTCATGTACAAAGAAGTGTGTGGATTTCCTACCAAGAAAGTGCGGGCGCAAAAACCTTGAAAGTTACTTACGGACAAAAAAATCCGGATGTATCAATAAGTGCGTAACCAGGTTTTGCCGTGAAATCTTGCGCACATTCACGAGCACACGCGTTCCCAAGTCTGCGCCTTGTCTCCTCCCTTAAATATTCTATATGAACATTCTAATTAGTAGGGGGCCTATGAACAGACCCATTCATGCGCATTCATTGGTTGAAAGAATTGGAAAGGGAACGAGGGAAGGGGAACGCGGGAAATCAAGATGCGAGGTGAAGGCGCTGTTTCGGAGGTAGCAAATTTAAAAGGAAAAAGGCTGCACGCAATAGCCTAACAAAATTACTTTGGCGTGTATAAAATCAGGCATTGGTAATACTTAATGTGAGAACTGCAGAAAAAACGGTCATGTTATACTGCAGTACAACGCAGGTTTCCCAACAATTGATATTTAAAAGGCATTACATCAAAACACATTGCAAATAAACAAACAAACAAATAAACATTTATGTCGGTTATAACTCTGAAAGATGACATATGTACACATAGGCTACGCCACATGTATGAATAACTTGCAACCAACTCAGTTAGCCTATAAAATCACCTGTTAATTGATGGACTAATTTTACAGTAGGCCTAGCCTTATTAAAAGAGAAAGACAAGCACTGCGGTGAGGACGTTCCCAACAAATGCGAGAAGACGCATCGCAGATCCAGAAAATAGGCTATTCAATGTTTAATAGTTGCCAAATAATGCTGTTGATGGGCATCCAATTTCGTTGTAATTCCAGGATAGTTTCATGAGTCCGCTTCATTTTAACCAGCTGCCTCAACAATAATATAATCTTCTTCTTCTTTTTTTAAATCATGCGCCTCAACATTAAAATCCACGTTTAACTGGCTGCATCTCTGCAATATTTCCGACCGCGTACAACACATGTAGTTGTGCTGCATGCCTCTGTGTGCCGCCAAAAAGACGCAATGCACCACTTACGGCAACTTCCACGCTTACGGAAACTTCCACAGCAGCCCTGAAATTCGCGTGGAGATCCGCAGTTTTCCACGTCTAGCTTGTTTTCGTACATCTGAACGTGCCGTGGAAAACAACTTAAGTATTTTTTTTTTGTCCGTAAGTGAGCTTCGTACATGAGGCCCCAGATGTCTTGATAATGACGTGACACACGAAACATTTAGTTTAAAATCATAGCTGCACAAGACACGACGACAAGCAGTAGAGTAAAAATAAGATATTTGTTGGATTTGAGAAAGGGAAAGGGCGGGGATGCGAAATTACGCAATTACAAGACACAGCACTGGTCGTCCTTGTGACAGCTGACACGTCAAGAGAAATGGAGGATTATAACCTATGCAGGCGCAACAATACCAGAAAAGTGTAAGAAAATAAATCTACATATTTGTGACTGATTTGAGCGAGGGGGGAGGGACGACAACTTTAGTTGTCTCAGACTTGTCCCAAAAAAACTCACTACCACATAGACAGGTCATCAGCTGGGAAAATTAGGCCTTTTGTCCTACCACACTTTTCTCTGTGGATTACTGACCAGAAGCCCTATTGGAAGAAATTAAAACATGGGGCCACACCAATTTTTGCTCAGAATTCAATATGGCCGCTTTTTTCCAAAATGACTTGTTTTCATGCATTATTACATTGTACTATAAGGTGATATTCATGAACGATGAACTACTTTCAGCACTATTCTGTCCTAATTCCTTACATACATGTTTACAAAGGCTGACTAAACTAACAGAAATGAAAATAAAGTTGGCCACCTTGCAAAATCCAAAGGAAAGTGCTGAAAATAATGATTGAAATGCACATACAGAGTCTATGGCTGCGAAAATTAGGCCTATTGTCCTGTCAGGGTTTTCACAGTCTATTACAGACCAGAAGGCCAATTGAAAAAGATTCACCAGCTGGTTGCCATCTCAAATGTGCTCCAAAATTCAAAATGTTCTCTGTTTTTCAGAATGGCAGACTTTCATACATTTTTCAATTATCAATAAAGATAAACCTATTTTCAGTGAAATCTCCTATCTACAGACGTGAGTACAAAGGTTGGCAACAGAAAGATATACATTTCCTATAGACAATATCCTAAGGATTGTTGTCAGAAAATGATTGAATTACACATACAAAGTTGACTGCTGAAAAAAAGGCTATTGATCTGCCAAACTTTTCACATTAGATTTCTGACCAAAAGTTTTTCAGGCCTACATTTTTTGCATAAAGCAAGGGTGAGTGTGCGTGCGTGTGTGTGTGTGTGTGCGCGCGCGTATCCCCCGCTCATCTTTCCCCTGCTCTACAGTGTCTTTCCCCCACACACTATTCTGCCTCCTCCACCCCCTCACTCATCCCCCCCAAACACTATTCTGCCCCCCAACCCCCTCACTCATCCTTCCCATGCTACTCTGCCCCTCCACCCCTCACTCACCCCCCACTATTCTGCCCCCCACGCTCAACCCCCCTGACTCATTCTTCCTCCCCCCCCCCACAAAATACTCGCCCACCCCCCACCCAATGTGAAAAGTTTGGCAGGTCAACCCTCCCCCACTCATCTTACCCCCCCCCCCCCCCCCCCCCCACACACACACACACACTTTATTCTGCCCCCCCGAACCCCCACACACTATTCTGCCCCCCCACCTCCTAATTCAACCCCGACTCATTCCCCCTCAACCCCACTATGCCCCCCTACCCCCACTCATCCCCTCATTCATCCCCCCGCTCCTCCACATCATTCGGTCCTCACCTTAGCCCCCCCCAACACACACACACCCTGTCTACGTGTCTATGTCAGTGTATGTAAAGAAGCACACTGGCCACACACACTTGAGAAAAGCGCACTCAGGCACACGTACACACACATACTGTACAAACGCACGCACACACACACACACACACACACACACACAGGCCGTGCGCACGCACGCACGCACGCACGCACGCACGCACGCACGCACGCACGCACGCACGCACGCACGCACACACGCACACACGCACACACGCACACACGCACACACGCACACACACACACACACACACACACACACACAGTTTGGCAGGACAATATGCCTTTTTTCAGCAGTCCACTGTGTTTGTGAAATTCAATCATTTGACAACATTCCTTTGGATATTTCAAAGTGGCAAGATACAGGGGGTGGACAAAATAACTGAGACACCTTTAATTTTAGTGTTGGAAGTTGAATGGCTCAAGTGGACCAGCCTGTTGGCCAATCTTCATTAATGGCACATTGCACCAGTAAAGTGAAGTGTGAAAGTTCAATTAGCAGGGTAAGAGCACAGTTTTGCTCAAAATGTTGCAATGCACACAACATTATGGGTGACATGTCAGAGTTCAAAAAGGAGAAGTTCTGTGTAACTGTTGCATCTTTGACCGAGACAGCAAGTCTTTGTGATGTATCAAGAGCCACAGTATCCAAGGTGATGTCTGCATACCACCAAGAAGGATGAACCACATCCAACAGGATTAACTGTGGACGCAAGAGGAACTAAATGACACTAAAATGACAGGTGTCTCAGTTATTTTGTCCACCCCCTGTATATATATTCATGCCTTTTTCTAGACAACCTTTATACTCACGTCTGTAAGGAGATAGGACAATTTAACTGAAAAATAGGTCATCTTTATTGGTAATTATGGCCTTACAGTATTGAGAAAAATGTGTGAAAGTCTGCCATTCTGAAAAACAGAGAACATTTTGAATTTTGGAGCACATATATGGCCCCAAGTTTTCATCTTTTTCAATAGGCCTTCTGGTCTGTAATCCACTGACATATTTCTTTTAGTTTAGTCAACCTTTTTTAAACATGTATGTAAGGAAATAGGACAGAATAGTGCTGAAAGTAGTTCATCGTTCATGAATATCACCTTATAGTACAATGTAATAATGCATGTCATTTTGGAAAATGGCGGCCATATTGAATTCTGAGCAAAAATTGACGTGGCCCCATGATTTAATTTCTTCCAATAGGGCTTCTGGTCAGTAATCCACAGAGAAAAGTGCGGTAGGACGAAAGGCCTAATTTTCCCAGCTGCTGACCTGTCTAACAGTGGAAATGCCTCCAATGCTCAATGCTAAATTAGCTTTACAGAATAGTAGATCTCTAAGGAACAAGCCTTTTGTTGTCAATGAGTTTATCTGTACCCACAACCTTGATTTTTTATTTTTAACTGAAACATGGCTGGAAAAATCCACTAGCTCTATCACACTTATAGAAGCAACTCCGTCACACTTTAATTTCATTAGTACAGAAAGGCAGAATAAACAGGGAGGGGGGATAGCAATTATTTTCAAGGCACTGTTTCAATGTCAAAAGACATCACTAGGTGAATTTTCATCTTTTGAATACTTAGCTGCAGTTCTAAAATGTTCTTCTGACATACTGTTATTGACTCTTTACAGACCTCCAAGACTTTCTGCACCACTCTTCTTAGAGGAATTTGGTGAGCTGTTGTCGAATGTTTGTGTGGACTATGATAGCTTGTTTATAGCAGGCGATTTTAATTTTTACGTGGACGACTTAGAGAATGTCTATGCTAAGGAATTTTTAAGTCTTATTGACATTTTTAGCCTCACACACAGCATGTAACAGGACCAACACACAACCAAGGTCACACTTTAGACCTAATAATAACAAAAGGCCTTAATGCTTGTGCTAGTGTCAAAGACTATGGCTTTTCTGACCATTACTGCATTTTTTCTGATGTTTCTATGTACCCTCATGTTCAAAGGGAATCTGTTACAGTCAAAAAACGTATAATCAACTGTGAGACAGCCTCACTCTTTCAGCAAGCACTTTCAGAGATCCAAAGTCAAACCTCAGAGAGTGCAGATGATCTCATGGTTAATTTTAATTCAAGGATGACCCGTA
>NC_085861.1:961393-968893 GCF_034702125.1 Engraulis encrasicolus | reverse complement strand
AATTTAAGAAAGCATCTGAGAACAGCTTTGTCTTGAGTCTAGATTTAAAGCTATCAATAGTGGGTGCATTTTTTACGTCATCTGGAAGCTGGTTCCAAAGCTTTGAAGCATAGAAGCTAAAGGCTGCCTCTCCACATTTTGTTTTGACTTTTGGAATCACCAGCAAATTCTTCTCCGTTGACCTTAGTGACCTGGCCGGTGCATACAGCTGAAACATATCCAGTAGATACAGTGGTGCTCATATGTTTACATACCCCAGCAGAATATACGCTTTCTTGGCAATTTCTCACAAAATATGAAGGATTACACAAAACCTTTTTTTCACTCATTGCTAGTGACTGGCTTAAGATCTTTATTAACAATCTTCTGTGTTTACTCTTTCAAAAGCATGATCAAAACCCAAACTACCCAAATGACCCTGTTCAAAAGTTTACATACCCTAGTTTCTGATGCTGAATATGGCCCTGTTTAACATCAGGGACCGCTCTTAATTGTTGGTGGTAGCTGTGGATAAGGCTTTTAATGTTCTCAGATGACAAAACAGCACATTCTTCCTGGCAGAATGGTTGTTTCCTATACAATTATTGGGTGTCTTGCTGGAACCTCACATTTGAGGTTTCCCCTGAATGGCTCAATGATGTTGAGATCAGGAGAGTAAGCCGGTCACTCAAAAACTTCATTTTATTCTTTCTGAAGCTAATGACGGGTTGATTTGGCTTTCTGTGTTGAAATATTGTCATGTTGGCATGTCCAAACAATGGACCATGTGCAGTTTCAAGGCTGATGAGTGTCAAGTTTCCTCCAGTATTTTCCACAGGGCAATGTATTCATCATTCTGCGAGTATGGACCAAAAGTATAGTGCATTTGTAACTCAAATGTCCCCATGACATCAGTGGTCCATGACCATGTTTCACAGAAGGGCATGGTAACTTTCATCATAGGCTCCGTTGACTGTTCTCCAAATGGTACTGTTAATAGTGGCTGAAAAAAGTTCCATATTGATCTAATTTATCCAAATGACTTTGTCACAGGCATTCTGATGCTTCTCACTATGCTATTTGGTGTATCATATGCAAAATAACATGTTTGCATTTTTGTAGTAATGGCTTTCTCCTGGCAACCCCCAACAGCCCATCTTTCCTCAAGTGCCTCTTTGCTGTACAGTTTAAAACATTTTTTCATGTTGTCCTATATTTCACCTAAAGTTATTTTTTGGTTGTCCTATGCCTCCTGAACAATTTCCTTTCAATGATCATTGCAATGCAATGATTCCCTTGCCCAATGGCTTGATTCCAACAAAACCCCCTCATATTGCATTTCTGAATTGAAATTCCAACAGTGCCAACATGAGCATATTTTGACACAGAAAGCCAAATCAACCCGTCATTAACTTTAGAATAAAATGAAGGTTTTTTAGCGGCCATCTCACTCTCCTGATCTCAACATCATTGAGCCACTCAGGGGAAACCTCAAATGTGAGGTTCCAGCAAGACACCCAAAGATATTATAGGAAATAACCATTCTGCCAGGAAGAATGTGCTGTTTTGTCATCTGAGAACATTAAGAGCCTTATCCACAGCTACCACCAACAATTTAGAGCGGGCCCTGATGTTAAACAGGGCCATATTCAGCATCAGAAACTAGGGTATGTAAACTTTTGAACAGGGTCATTTGGGTAGTTTGGGTTGTGATCATGCTTTTGAAAAAGTAAACACAAAAAAATGCTAATAAATATCTTAAGCCAGTCACTAGCAACGAGTCAAAAAAAGGTTTTGTGTAATCCTTCATATTTGGTGAGAAATCGCAGAGAAAGCGTATATTCTGCTGGGGTATGTAAACATATGAGCACCACTGTATGTGGGTCCCATTCCATTTAATGATTTAAATACAAGTAGCATTGCCTTAAAATCAATTCTGTAGCTTACTGGGAGCCAATGCAGCGATCTTAAAATTGGAGTAATGTGGTCAAACTTCCTTGTCTTTGTAAGAACCCTTGCAGCTGCATTTTGTACCAGTTGAAGCTGTTTAATGGTCTTATTTGGGAGGCCAGTAAACAGACTGTTACAGTAATCGACTTTACTAGAAATGAAGGCATGTATTAGCTTCTCCAGATCATGTTTAGACATCAGGCCCCTAAATTTAGAGACGTTTTTTATGTGATAGAATGCAGACTTAGTAATAGCTTTCATGTGACTGTTGAAATTTAGGTCACTGTCAATGAGGACCCCAAGATTTTTAACTGTTTCCCTTGGTTTCAGTCCCTTCGTTTCAAGGATAGTAGCAATCTTTTGTCTCTCCTCTCTTTTCCCAAATAAAATTACTTCAGTTTTTTCTGTGTTCAGCTGGAGGAAATTGTGAGACATCCATTTGTTAATTTGGTCCATGCAATGATAGAGTGATTCAAGGGGGGTGTAGTCATTGGGGGACATAGATATGTAGAGCTGGGTATCATCCGCATAGCTATGGTAATTTATGGAGTTATTCTCGATAATGTGTCCCAGTGGCAACATATACAGATTGAACAGTAGTGGTCCCAGAATGGAGCCCTGGGGGACCCCACAATCCAGAGACATTGGTGATGAAGTATGTCTTCCAATGGCGACAAAAAAACTTCACTATGCCCGTAAAACCAACCCAGTGTTCCAGTCTATGTAGTAGTATACACTCGCCTCCAAAAGAGTTGTCGCCTATCCATCTGTTTGGAATAACAGCTAATAACCTGACTTTCAATTAATCACTTGGCTTCAGAAGTCACTCATATGAAAGCTACCACCCTCCCGAATGAAAATGTATGTACAAAAATAAATTTCATGCACCAAAGAAAGATTGACCCTTTATTGAACACAGACAGGGCAGATTTTCACAAGACAAAAGTTTTGTCGCTTATCGAACATAATGTGAAAATGAGCAGATAAGTCACTTCAAAACACTTCAAATACGCAGATTGGGTGTCATACTTAATCACTGAATCACTCTCACCTCTCCAGAAAATCAACTTTGACCTTAGGTGTATGTTTAGGGTCATTGTAATCATGGAAAGCAACACAATGAAAATCAATGGAGTTCAATGAGAGATGGTGACATATTTGCTATTCGTAGAGCAATACATGTTTAACTTCATGATTTAATCAATGATAAAAGCCCTCAAACACCTGCAGCATGCATGCAGCTCCTCATAAGAGCTGTATCTGTGCCATGTTTCACTTTATGCACCATTTATCTTTTTTCATATTCTTCATCTCCAACACCATATAGTTTTCATGCTATCAGTTCTAAAATGGTTGATCTTGGGATCTTGACTTCAGAGTATGAGTCCCATTAGCCTTCATTTTTGTCAGAATTAGGCCTGACATACTCTTGGCTGGCTTTTTTGAGACAGGACAGTGGGAGAGACTTCTTTGGTGTTAAAGGTGAAGAATTTGGAAACAATACATGTTGCCTAAAATCAAACATGGGAGGGATACAGCTCTTATGTGGAGCTGCATGCATGCTGCTGGTGTGTGAGGGCTTTTATCATTGATTACATCATGAAGTTAAAAATGTATTGCTCTACGAATAGCAAATATGTCACCATCTCTCATTGAACTCCATTGATTTTCATTGCGTTGCTTTCCATGATTACAATGACCCTAAACATACACCTAAGGCCAAAGTTGATTTTCTGGAGAGGTGTGAGTGAATCAGTGATTAAGTGACACCCGATCTGCGTATTTGAAGTGTTTTGAAGTGACTTATCTGCTCATTTTCACATTATGTTCGATAGGCGACAAAACTTTTGTCTTGTCAAAATCTGCACTGTCTGTGTTCATTAAAGGGTCAATCTTTATTTGGTGCATGAAATTTATTTTTGTACATTCATTTTCATTCGAGAGGGTTGTAGCTTTCATATGAGTGACTTCTGAAGCCAAGTGATTAATTGAAAGTCAGGTTATTAGCTGTTATTCCAAACAGATGGATAGGCGACAACTCTTCTGGAGGCGAGTGTAGAATGATTAACTGTGTCGAAAGCAGCACTCAAATCAAGAAGTACCAAGACGGATGATTTGCCAGCATCAGAATTCAATCTTATGTCATTCATAACTTTGATAAGAGCTGTTTCAGTGCTGTGGTAGGCACGGAAACCAGATTGAAACTTATCAAAATAGCTATTAGACATTAAAAAGGCAGTTAATTGGTTAAAAACAATTTTCTCTATTATTTTACCCATAAATGGTAGATTGGATATGGGCCTATAGTTGTTTAGTACCAGTGCATCCAGGTTGTTCTTTTTCAGTAAGGGTTTCACAACTGCTTCTTTCAGACAGCCTGGGAATATGCCTGTTTGTAGTGAGGTGTTGATGATCTGAAGTACATCTGGTGATATTAGGTGTAAGATGGATTTGAAGAAGGCTGTTGGTAGAATATCTAAGTCAGATGTAGAGGAGCTAAGACTTTGTACCGTTCTATTAAGAATGTCCACATCAACTAAATTAAAATTTCTCATGAGGTTAGGATTTAACTTCACCGTAACAAGTTGGTCCGAATCTTGGGTCGGTTGCACATGTATGTTTGTACGTATTTTTTCAATCTTACCTTTGAAAAAGGATGCAAACTCATTGCATTTGCTGACTGAGAGGAACTCAGAGGGCATTTGATTTGGGGGCCTTGCTAGCTTTTCCACAGTGCCAAACAGGATGCGTGCATTATTAATATTTCTGTTAATTATGTCAGAGAAAAAAGATTGTCTAGCTTTAGAAATTTCTTGGTTGTATTTCGAGAGTGTGTGTTCATAGATTTGGTAGTGGACTTCAAGTTTGAATTTACTCCACTGTCTTTCAGCTCTCCTGCATTCTTGCTTTAGCAATATAACTGTGGGATTCATTCTCCAAGGGGCTTTTTTATGTCCCACTGTTTTGATTTTTTCGGGGGCAATAACATCCATAATATGGGTCATCCTTGCATTAAAATTAACCATGAGATCATCAGCATTCTCTGAAGTTTGACTTTGGATCTCTGAAAGTGCTTGCTGAAAGAGTGAGGCTGTCTCACAGTTGATTATACGTTTTTTGACTGTAACAGATTCCCTTTGAACATGAGGGTAAAAGAAAAGCCATAGTCTTTGACACTAGCACAAGCATTGAGGCCTTTTGTTATTATTAGGTCTAGAGTGTGACCTTGGTTGTGTGTTAGTCCTGTTACATGCTGTGTAAGGCTAATAATGTCAATAAGACTTAAAAATTCCTTAGCATAGACATTCTCTAAGTCGTTTACGTGAAAATTGAAGTCGCCTGTTATAAAAAGGCTATCATAGTCCACACAAACATTCGACAACAGCTCACCAAATTCCTCTAAGAAGAGTGGTGCAGAAAGTCTTGGAGGTCTGTAGATAGTTAATAACAGTATGTCGGAAGAACATTTTAGAACTGCAGCTAAGTATTCAAAAGATGAAAATTCACCTAGTGCTGTCTTTTGACATTGAAACAGTGCCTTGAAAATAATTGCTATCCCCCTCCCTGTTTATTCTGCCTTTCTGTACTAATGAAATGAAAGTGTGGCGGGGTTGCTTCTAGTGTGATAGAACTAGTGGATTTTTCCAGCCATGTTTCAGTTAAAAATAAAAAATCAAGGTTGTGGGTACAGATAAACTCATTGACAATAAAAGGCTTGTTCCTTAGAGACCTGGCATTCTGTAAAGCTAATTTAACATTGAGCATTGGAGGCATTTCCACTGTGGTATTTTGAGTGAGTTTTTTTGGGACAGCACTGAGATATTCCATGTTTGCCTTCTTGGGGTAATGTATAGGCCTACGTGTCCTCAAGAGGCTTTGCTTGGTTGTTAGAACTGGAATAAGATTGTCCACGGGTCCCCTTATCTGCTTATTTTCAAAACCACTGTTACTATGTGGGTAGGGACCCAGTTGATATCAGACTGTGCTTTCAACAAGGTCATCATCACTGATACTATTGTACTCCAGAGCACAGACAGGTGGTGGTGGGGCTCTGCCTTTTTTGGGTGCAGTCGTGGATGGAAGTATTCTTTCAGATTTTGGGGTATAATGAGGTTGACCTTGAGAAATATCCGCATAGGAGGCTTGGTAGGAATGTCTGGGGGTAGAAAAGGTAGATCTGGTAAAGGGGAGTAGTCTCGCCATAGTTGCTGGAAATCTCAGTCTGGGAGATGGAGATGATGTTTCGTCGTTCCGGGAAGGTTGTGATTCCATTGGTGATTGCATTTTGCCGCCGTTGCCAGGGCTTGATGCTGGTGGCTGCGTTTCGCCACATCTGGGGGGTGAGTTTGGTTTTGAGGAAACCACATTTCCTATTTCCTGTGTTGACAGTCGCTTTTTGGCAGACCTGGGAGGTGGAATTGGTGATGCCGACAAGGAGGTGAACACTTGATCTCCGGCGAGCGGTTTGCTGCCAGTTTCTGTGACAGGTCTTCCAGCTGTTCCGAAAGCTGGTTCAGTTTGTGGCGAGTTCTGTGTGTTGGTGGGTCAGTCATGTCGTTTCTTTCCACATGAGCAGCTACGTCATCTGTGTGTGTGCTTTCGCCAGTCTGTGGCTCAGTTTGCACACTGGCAGGGACAGAGGGCTTGTTGAAATGCCCATGTGTCTGAGTGGATACAGATACAGGTCGCTTATCAGCGCCCAAGGTCTCAATGCTGTAAACAAACTGGTCTGTCAACACTTTGGCGCCGGTCCAACTCAGTTCTGCACTGTTTTTTTTTAATAGTACAGAGCGTCTCCAGAAACGGTCGAAGTTGTCAACAAAGCTGATACCGTTGGATCTGCATGTCCTTGACAGCCATGTGTTTAAAGAATTTAATCTGGAGAACGCAAAATCGCGAATCACACACACACACACACACACACACAGACACACAGACACACGAACACACACACACACAGACGCACACCGCACTTTCTACCTGCACTAAACACATACACACACATACACACACACACACACACACACACACACACACACACACACACACACACACACCATCATCATCATCATCATCAGCGGTCACTCGAAACGAGTATGACTGTCCTCTCAGTAGGGTTTTCTATTTGTGGGTCTTCAGGTGACTGTGGAGACCAATCCTTGATCCACATATCTTGGTGCAGTTTGGGCAGGGGAAAGTAGAGGTGGTGGGTATTGCTGCAGCCTTTTCCATGTGATCCTTACGGCGTTGTCGCTTTGCTTGTGTGGCATGGTGGAGTTCGTTTTCATGTTGTGCTGCACCCTCATGCAATGCTTTCCTCCAGCTATGTCTGTCCCTGGCAAGGTCCTCCCAGTTATTAGATGGTATATGGAATTTCTTTAAGTTGGTTTTGATGTTGTCTTTGTAGCGTTTCTTTGGACCACCAGGGACACGCTGACCTTCTTTCAGTTGGGAGTACAAGATCTGCTTTGGGAGACGGGTGTCTGGCATGCGGATGACGTGGCCTGTCCAGCGGAGTTGGTGCTTCATTATGATAGTTGTAATGCTGGGTACATTAGCCTCCTCCAGGAT